>NC_074666.1:78938356-79238356 GCF_029448725.1 Salvelinus fontinalis | reverse complement strand
CCTTAAATTACCACTTAGACGGCCCGCCTAAGAATTTTCTATTCAGAACAAACCCTGTAATTAATTCCAATGACAGTAATTTTCTCCATATTACAAATATATGTATCTACTTCCCCAGTTGGGTGAACAGGACCAGCTAGCATGCTAACTGTTCCTGTAGACGTCCAGTCACACACTAGTTAGCATTTGCTTGTGAAACTATATCCATCTAACTTTCTTCATACTGGACACAGAGACATTCCATTTTATCCACTGTGGTATTCTGTTACAGCAAGTGATATTCCTCAAAAAAACATTTTCAAGGCCTCCCGGGTGGCGCAGTGGTCTAGGGCACTGCATCGCAGCGCTAGCTGCGCCACCAGAGACTCTGGGTTCGTGCCCAGGCTCTGTCGCAGCCGGCCGCGACCGGGAGGTCCGTGGGGCGATGCACAATTGGCCTAGCGTCGTCCGGGTTAGAGAGGGTTTGGCCGGTAGGGATATCCTTGTCTCAATGCGCACCAGCAACTCCTGTGGCGGGCCGGGCGCAGTGCACGCTAACCAAGGGAGCCAGGTGCACGGTGTTTCCTCCGACACATTGGTGCGGCTGGCTTCTGGCTTCCGGGTTGGAGGCGCGCTGTGTTAAAGAAGCAGTGCGGCTTGGTTGGGTTGTGCCTCGGAGGACGCATGGCTCTCGACCTTCGTCTCTCCTGAGCCCGTACGGGAGTTGTAGAGATGAGACAAGATAGTAATTACTAGCAATTGGATACCACGAAAATTGTGGAGAAAAGGGGGGTACAATTTATTTTAAAAAATAAACATTTTCAAATGGGCATTTTTATTTTTGCGGACCCCTGCAGTACCTCCACGGACCCCAGTTTGAAAACCCAATGACAATAACTATAGTAATATAGTAATACAAAAGTATTTACACTATAGTAAACTATAGTGTTTTTTCATGTGGTTGGGGGTGAAGAGTAAAAAAGTTTCCAATATGTGGCAAATGGCCAATATGTAAAACATTCCTTATTTTCCTCATAGGGTGTGAATTTGAGAAATTAGGCTGGTGGGGAAGGGAAGTTTCCTCTGCGCAATGTCTGTGTGTCTGTCGGTTTATCAGCTCGCTCGCTCTATCTCTACCTCTATCTCTCTTTCTCAGGGAACCTGAGGAAGAGGGGAAGACTGAGCAGGTGCCCCATGGTCAAGACACAGACAGTCTGGACGGAGGCGATGCCACCATGTTTTCCCTCACCGACATCATGTAAACACACACACATATGCACGCTCGCACACATGCATGCACACACAAAAAGTAATTATTCTCATTCTTGTCCTCTCAGGGATGAGGATGCTGAGGAATATGCTGCTGTAAGGGTCAATCTGAAAGGTGCCCCCTCCAATCCTAAGAGGTCCTTCATACTGCTACGCTGGAGGGAGTTCTGGTTTGCGCCCGTCACGGCGTTTCTAGGCAACGTGCTGATGTACTTCCTGTTCCTCAGCCTGTTTGCTTACGTCCTATTGTTGGACTTCAAGCCCCCGCCCCCTCATGGCCCGTCCACCTTAGAGTTTGTTCTCTACTTCTGGGTCTTCACCCTGGTCTGTGAGGAGTTTCGACAGGTAGGACGCATCGCATGTAAACACACACACACGCACACACACGCACACACACGCACACACACACACACTAAAACATATAAATATATAGTCAGTTCAAAAATGATTGGCATCATTTGATAAAGATGAGCAAAATAAATAATGCAAATATCGAACTCTATTGTATGCGCAGAAATGTTACACTCGCCACATATACTGCTGCTACTGCTTCACATACGCTACTGCTACTGCTTCACATACGCTACTGCTACTGCTTCACATACGCTACTGCTACAGCTCAGTCTAGTATCTGTCCTTTGCCTAGTCACTTCACCCCTACCTATATGTACATATCTACAACTGTACTGTATCATGTTATTTTTGTTATTGTTATTTGTTATTCACTGTGGATTGATTCCTTGTGTCAGTATAAAAAAATAAACATCTTTAACTCCGCATTGTTGGAAAAGGACCCATAAATAAGTAAGCGTTTCACTGTTAGTCTACACCGGTTGTTTATGGAGCAGGTGACGAAGAACATTTGATTTGAAAGAAGGATGCATATGCAGAACCTACTGTAAAATATGGCAGTGGATCTTTTATGCTACGGGGATGTTTTGCTTCTACTGGTCCTGGTTCCCTTGTTAAGTTCAACGGCATCAAAAAAAGTCTGCCAAGTACCAGGATACTGTAGCTAAAAACCTGGCTGCCTCTGCCAGGAGGCTGAAACTTGACCCTACGGGGATCTTTCATCAAGACAATGTATATATCAAAATTCCATAAAGAAATGGTTAATTGACCACAAAATCAACGTTTTGCAGCTGCAATCTGTCGCTGGACTTCAACCCCATTTGAAAACCTGTGATTTGAATTGAAGAGGGCAGTCCTTATGCAAAGACCGAAGGATATCAAAGTTCTGGAAAGATTCTGTATGGAAGATGGATCCCTCTCAATGTGTTCTCCAATCTCATAAAACATTATAGAAAAAGGCTAGGTGCCGTTATCCTCGCAACGGGGGGAGCACAAAGTGTTGAAAACAGGGACCCTTGCCAATCATTTTGACAGGTTCTTTTTGAGATTCTGTTGTATTACTTGTTAAAGGTGCTATACAGGATTTTTTTGTTGTTGAATTTTTGCATTGTAATTTCAGAAAATGTCCATAATATACTGTATCTGCTGCTAATAGCGGAATGATAGTGTTTCATAGTATTACTTATCCACCAGTGTTGTTATTGGCTGTGATATTTGCCTATTAATTTCTCCCACCAGAGTGGCATCTGTTGTCAAACTGGGAAAGCTGTTCCGACTCTGTGGCTGTGTTATTTAGTGGAAATCATTGTACTATCTAAATCGCTGAGAAATATATTTTCAATAACACAAAATATAGTTTTTACAGGTGTTTGAAGCTGGTGGACCAAAAAGGGTACAATTAGTCGTGGCTGAGTGTGTGCGTGGTGGTGAGTGTTCGTCCGCACCACCCTCTGTAGGGCCTTCTGGTCGAGGTTGGTGCAGTTGCCATGCAAGTGATACAACCAGTCAGGATGCTCTCGATGGTGCAGCTATAAAAGGATCTGAGGGGCCGTGCCAAATCGTTTCAGCCTCCTGCTGGGTTGAGAAGACCATGTTAAGTCCTCAGTGATGTGGACACCGAGGAACTTGAATCGCTCTCCCTCTTGCTCTCGCTCGCTCTACAGTGCTGTGAAAAAGTATTTGCCCCCTTTCAGATTTTCTGTATTTTTCATAATGAATGTTATCAGATCTTCAACCAAAACCTAAAATTAGATAATGTGAACCTGAGTTTACAAATAACAAAAATGTATGCTTATTTAATTTATTTAATTTACAAAGTTATGCAACAACCAATTCCCTACGTGAAAAAGTAATTGCCCACTTACTCTCAATAACTGGTTGTGCCACCTTTAATGACTGCAACCAAATGCTTCCTGTGGTTGTTGATCATCGCTGTAGAGGGATTCTGGCCCACTCTTGCATGTAGAATTGCTTTAACGCAGCGACATTGGCGTTTTTTCAAGCAAGAACTGCTTGTTTCTAGTCCTGCCAAACATCTCAATTGGGATTAGGTCTGGACTTTGACTAAGACATTCCAAAACTTCAAATGTGTTGCTTTTTAACCATTTTCATGTAGACTTGATTGTGTGTTTTGGATCATTGTCTTGCTGCATGACCCAGCTGCACTTCAGCTCACAGACGGATAGCCTGACATTCTCCTGTAGAATTCTCTGATAGTGTAATTCATGGTTCCTTATATTAAGGCAAGTTGTCCAGGTCCTGGGGCAGCAAAGCATCCCCAAACCATCACACTACCACCACCATGCTTGACCGTTGGTATGAGGTTATTACTGTGGAATGGCCAGACCTAATCCCATAGTGTCAGGACTTGAAGAGAGCAGTTCAGGCTTGACCGTTGGTATGAGGTTATTACTGTGGAATGGCCAGACCTAATCCCAATAGTGTCAGGACTTGAAGAGAGCAGTTCAGGCTTGACCGTTGGTATGAGGTTATTACTGTGGAATGGCCAGACCTAATCCCAATAGTGTCAGGACTTGAAGAGAGCAGTTCAGGCTTGACCGTTGGTATGAGGTTATTACTGTGGAATGGCCAGACCTAATCCCAATAGTGTCCGGACTTGAAGAGAGCAGTTCAGGCTTGACCGTTGGTATGAGGTTATTACTGTGGAATGGCCAGACCTAATCCCAATAGTGTCAGGACTTGAAGAGAGCAGTTCAGCCTTGAAAAACACAAATGTCCCTGAGTTGAAGCAGTTCTGCATGGAAGAGTGGGCTAAAATTCCTCCATTGCGACGTGAGCGACTGATCAACAACTACAGGAAGCGTTTGGTTGCAGTCATTGCAACTAAAGGTGGCACAAGCAGTTATTGAGTGTAAGGAGACAATTACTTTTTCACACAGGGGCATTGGGTGTTGCATAACTTTGTTCATGAAATACATTTTATAAGTAGGTAATTCTTGTGTTATTTGTTCACTCAGGTTCCTTTTATCTCATATTATCTTTTGGTTGAACGTTCAACATCCAAAATATGCAAAAGTAAAGAAAATTTGAAAGGAGGCAAATACTTTTTCTAATCACTTTGTGTATATATAGCTCAATATGTATTTTTTGGTCATCTTTATCAAGGCTGCCATTCATTTTGGAGGTGACAATATTTTTTTTTTTTATTGCTCTCTCCCTCCCTTTCTGTTCTTCTCTCTACCTGTCAGACGTTCTTCAGGGGCAGCACTACTTTATATCAGAGGATGAAGCTCTACATCCAGGACATGTGGAATAAGTGTGACATCACAGCTATCTCACTCTTTGCACTGGGCATGTGCTGCAGGTGTGTGTTTTTACATGTATATGTGCACGTGTTTATGTCTGTGTGTCAATGTAACACAACTTTTTTTATTTTTAATATTTGTTTTTTTTCAATCACTTTGGCACGTTTTCCAGATGTAAGTGGTATATTTTTCAAAACTCTGGTAAGTACAAAACTCTAAACTGATAAGACAGGGAGAATTACAAGTGTTATGTTCAGAACCTTTGATTGAGCATTCATTGGGGTTTCACACATCTTTCACACCTGAGTCATTCATGTAAAATCAAAGTTTGTCCGTGAAATACCATTAAAGCATTTTTTGTCACCAGCTTATCAGGTAATGATAGGCTCACCATTTAGTCATTTTAACTACCATTTAATCCAATAGAAGAAAATACAAGATAAACATTTCAAAACTGTTATTTTTGAAGTACTGAAGGAAAAAAAATGTTACATGGTAAATATAATTTTCCATACAATATATGACTAACCTGACTTTGCACTGTTTTTTCTTTACAATCATTTGTATCCAATGGCAGGTTTTGAGCATGTTGAGAAATATGTCAGTCTTAGTTTCATTATTCTTATACAGTACATACGTAGGACAAATCATCAGAAATAGGGGTATTGTAACGCAGTTGGCTACTGTCAAAACGTAGAATGATGTTGTCTGCCTTTTCTGCTCCATGAAACATTGTACAAGATCACCTTTTCTACGTGACTTGTCAACTGATTCAGTATTGCCTGTCTCTCTGCTTGAAATTCACCAGCTCATCAGATAATGAGTGGAATATATTGTTATATACAACCCAGTTATTTCAGCAGTGCATTCTACTCTACACTATAATTCCAAAGGGTAGTACATATAGTGACTTTGTCCATTGTGTCCTATTGGAAAACAATGGCTGTTGGAGAATGCGTATTTACAGCCACATCCATATACGATTCGGTTTGACCTTCCAACTTAAAGGGTAGGTAGCTAAACGTAACCACATGTAACTAATGGATTTGCATTAGTATACGCATCAAAAGTCCCAATATGAAGTTACATGTCGCTTTTCTATTTTTCAAGTTATTACATAAAACCGATCAGTGCCAAAGTCAATATTGGACAATGTTTTTTTGGAGTGTGACATTATATGAAGGACCCGGCAAGCCATGCTATTCCCAATAATGTAAATTCCAACAAATATCAAATGTATAACTTCAAATTAAACCAAATAGTTTGCATACTTGACTACTAGTTTCAATAAAATTATTCCGACAACTTACAAGCAAATACTTTATGAATGTATTGTTACAAATCAGCTTGCAAGGTTGCTAGCCAACTAGCCTGCTAACATTAGCCCTACTAGCCTGCTAACGTTAGCCCTACTAGCCTGCTAACGTTAGCCCTACTAGCCTGCTGTCTACATACCACCACAGACCGATGCTGGCACTAAAACCTTGCTCAATGAGCTGTATACCGCCATAAGAAAACAGGAAACAGCTCATCCAGATGCGGTGCTCCTAGTGGCCTGGGACTTTAATCAGTTTAACCTAATTTCTATCAGCATGTTAAATGTGCAACCAGAGGGAAACACATTCTAGACTACCTTTACTCCACACACAGAGACGCGTACAAAGCTCTCCCTCACCCTCCATTTGGCAAATCGGACCATAATTCTATCCTCCTGATTCCTGCTTACAAGCAGAAATGAAAGCAGGAAGCACCAGTCTATAAAAAAGTGGTCAGATGAAGCAGATACTAAACTACAGGACTGCTTTGCTAGCACAGAACAGAATATGTTCCAGGATTCTTCCGATGGCATTGAGGAGTACACCACATCAGTCACTGGCTTTATAAATAGGTGCATCGAGGACATCGTCCCCACAGTGACTGTACATACATACCCCAACCAGAAGCCATGGATTACAGACAACATTTGCACTGAGCTAAAGGGTACAGCTGCCGCTTTCAAGGAGCAGGACTCTAACCTGGAAGCTTATAAGAAATCCCGCTATGCCCTCCGACAAACCATAAGACAGGCAAAGCATCAATACAGGGCTAAGATCGAATCGTACTACACCGGCTCCAACGCTTGTCGGATGTGGCAGAGCTTGCAAACTATTACAGACTACAAAGGGAAGCACAGCCGAGTGCTGCCCAGTGACACGAGCCTACCAAACAAAATAAATAACATCTATGCTTGCTTCCAAGCAAGTAACACTGAAACATGCATGAGAGCATCAGCTGTTCCGGATGACTGTGTGATCAAGCTATCTGCAGCCGATGTCAGTAAGACCTTCAAACAGGTCAACATTCACAAGGCCGCAGGGCCAGACGGATTACAAGGACGTGTACTCTGAGCATGCGCTGACCAACTGGCAAGTGTCTTCACTGACATTTTCAACCTCTCCCTGACCAAGTCTGTAATACCAACATGTTTCAAGCAGACCACCATAGTCCCTCTGCCCAAAAACACTAAGGTAACCTGCCTAAATGACTACCGACACGTAGCACTAACATCTGTAGCCATGAAATGCTTTGAGAGGCTGGTCGTGGCTCACATCAACACCATTATCCCAGAAACCCTAGACCCACTCCAATTTGCATACCGCACCAACTGCTCCACAGATGATGCAATCTCTATTGCACTCCACACTGCCCTTTCACACCTGGACAAAAAAAACACCTATGTGAGAATGCTATTCATTGACTACAGCTCAGGGTTCAACACCATAGTGCCCTCAAAGATCATCAACAAGCTAAGGACCCTGGGACTAAACACCTCCCTCTGCATCTGGATCCTGGACTTCTTGATGGGCCGCCCCAGGTGGTAAGGGTAGGTAATAACACATCCACCACGCTGATCCTCAACACGGAGGCCCCTCAGGGGTGCGTTCTCAGCCCCCTCCTGTACTCCCTATTCACTCATGACTGCACGGTCAGGCACTACTCCAACACCATCAAGTTTACTGATGACACAACAGTGGTGGGCCTGATTACCGACAACGATGAGACAGTCTATAGGGAGGAGGTCAGAGACCTGACCATGTGGTGCAAGGACAACAACCTCTCCCTCAATGTGATCAAGACAAAGGAGATAACCATATCACCAACAAACTAACATGGTCCAAGCACACCAAGACAGTCGTGAAGAGGGCACGAGAAAACCTACTACCCCTCAGGAGACTGAAAAGATTTGGCATGGATCCTCAAAAGGTTTTACAGCTACACCATTGAGAGCATCCTGACTGGTTGCATCACTGCCTGATATGGCAACTGCTCGGCCTCCGACCGCAAGGCACTACAGAGGGTAGTGCGTACGGCCCAAGCTTCCTGCCATCCAGGACCTCTATACCAGGCGGTGTCAGAGGAAGGCTTTAAAAATTGTCAAAGACTCCAGACACCTTAGTCAGACTGTTCTCTCTGCTACCGCACGACAAGCGGTACCGGAGCACCAAGTCTAGGTCCAAGATGCTCCTAAATAGCTTCTACCCCCAAGCCATAAGACTCCTGAACAAATGGCTACCCAGACTATTTACACCCCCCCCCCCCCCTTTACTTTATTAATTCTACCTACATGTACATATTACCTCAATTACCTCGACATCGGTGCCCCCGCACATTGACATTGACTCTGTTCCGGTACCCCCTGTACTGTAAATAGCCCCACTATTGTTATTTACTGCTGCTCTTAAATTATTTGTTATTCTTATCTCTTATTTGTTTTTTGTTTTGTTGGTATTGTCTTAACTGCATTGTTGGTTTAGTGCTTGTAAGTAAGAATTCCACTCTAAGGTCTACCTACACCTGTTGAATTTGGCGCATGTGATAACATTTAATTTGAATTCTGCCCAAAAACAAATACAATTTCTCTCAACCAGTGGCATATGGGCTTTTTAGGTGAGCGCTGATGACATACTGTGATAAACAGTGCCCATTTTGTCAAAGGCAGGGGTGCTTGTCCATTCCCAGCGCGCCTCTTCAGGGTGCTGTTGGAGAGACGCATCGCTGCGGTGCTACACCAACATTCTGTCAAAAAAAGTATCTAACATAAATCATGTAGAAGATATAGGATATGGTAGAAAGAGCATGTATCCTTTTCTGTAGCCCACAGGCTGGAGATAAACATTTATGACTATGTAATGAGAGGGACACTTTTTACATCATGCCGTTTTCTCCGATCAAGTAGCCTAACCTAAATGGCGCGCAATCAAATAACTAATGTTAACAAACAACGTATGTTAAAAACAGGACAGTTCAAAGTTAAATTGATAATATGGAATGGACAATTACAGCTGTTGTTCAGGAGTTTCACCCCATTGTCATGATTAGTGGTTTCAAATTTGTATTTTCGACAAGCTGATCATAGCGAAAAAGAAAATACTTCTATATTTCCCACACATTGCAAACAGGCTCACGATAAATCCTGATAAAGTTGGGTAGCTGATATTCAGAGCTTATTGGCCAAATTGATTAGTCACAGGAATCAGGACTAATAAATCCAATGCAATGGCCTGTTTTACAAATTTTTATAAAATTCCATTGCTGTCGACATGGTAGGCTACACCCCGGTAAGCACGAGCCAACATGTTTTGGATGTATTTTTTGGTGTTCTACAAATGGTAGGCTTAGCACATAGATGGGCATTCATAAAATTCCATGTCAGGGGACACTGTAGGCTACACCTCAGTAAGCATGGGCCAATGCCTTATCCGTTTTCTTTTTTTGGTGCGGTCCAGACCAGCCTTGATTTCAACGTCCACCATCCGGACCAAATCTGAACCAATCATAGACATCTATACATTTAAGTTTCATTCAGAACCAAAAATTTGCCTGATTTCAACATTGGGAAAATACGTATTTTCAACATCCGAAAATAACTATTTTCAACTTTCTTTCAGAGCCGACTATAACCAGGTGTTTGTTGTGTGTTCTAGAATGTTCCCATGGTCCTATGAGTTTGGCCGGGCTGTGATGGCTGTGGACTACATGGTGTTTACCCTCCGTCTCATTCACATATTCGCCATCCACAAACAGCTGGGACCCAAGATCATCATCGTTGAAAAAATGGTGAGGGCAATCTAAAAAGAGGGATGAAACCCTTTTTACTACAGTGCGTCTACATCAGGGATCGACAACTTTCATGGTTGCGAGGGCCACAAAAAATTGGTAATGAGGGACTCTGCATACCCACAAACATGCAGTCAAAGTCCTAGCCTTAAAGCTTTTTGGGAGCCCTATTAAAATTTAGTTTTAGAGTTCATTTCCTACAATTCTACACATTTTGCCATGGGCGTAGAGAAAATGTTGCAATTTTAAAGCAAGTTTGCTACAATTTGAGAGAAATAAAATGAGATGGGGCGGAGAAGAATAATCTCATATAAAATATATTTTGATTTGTGTAACACCTTTTTGGTTACTACATGATTCCATATGTGTTATTTCATAGTTTTGATGTCTTCACTATTATTCTACAATGTAAAAATTATGAAAACCCTGGAATGAGTAGGTTTGTCCAAACTTTTGACTGGTATTGTATATATGTATGTGTATACAGTGCCTTCGAAAAGTATTCAGACCACTTTACTTTTTCCACATTTCGTTAAGTTAAGCCTTAATGAATTTCCCCCTCATCAATCTACACACAATACCCCATAATGACAAAGCAAAAACAGGTTTTTAGACATTTTTGCAAATGTATAAATATAAAAATAAACTGATAATAACATTTACATAAATATTCAGACCCTTTACTCAGTACTTTGTTGAAGCACCTTTGGCAGCAGTTACAGCCTCGAGTATTCTTGGGTATGACGCTACAAGCTTGGCACAACTGTATTTGGGGAATTTCTCCCATTCTTCTCTACAGAACCTCTCAAGCTCATTTCTTCACAGCTATTTCCAGGTCTATCTGGAGATGTTTGATCAGGTCTAAGTCCAGGCTCTGGCTGGGCCACTCAAGCACATTCAGAGATTTGTCCCGAAGCCACTCCTGCTTTGTCTTGGCTGTGTGCTTAGTCTGAGGTCCTGAGAGCTCTGGAGCAGGTTTTCATCAAGGATCTGTGTACTTTGCTCCGTTCATCTTTGCCTCGATCCTGACTAGTCTCCCAGTCCTTGCCGCTGAAAAACATCTCCACAGCATGATTCTGCCACCACCATGCTTCACCGTAGGGATGGTGCTAGGTTTCTTCCAGATGTGATGCTAGGCATTCAGGCCAAATAGTTCAATCTGGGTTTCATCAGACCAGAGGATCTTGTTTCTCATGGTCCGAGAGTCTTTAAGTGGCTTTTGGCAAACTCCACTTTTACTGAGGAGTGGCTTCCGTCTGGTCACTCTACTATCAAGTCAAATTTTATTGGTCACATACACATGGTTAGCTGATGTTAATGCGAGTGTAGCGAAATGCTTGTGCTTCTAGTTCCAACAGTGCAGTAATATCTAACAATTCCCAACAACGACCTAATACACACAAATCTAAAAGGGCGAATGATAATATGTACATATAAATATATGGATGAGCGATGGCCGAGTGGCATAGGCAAGGTGCATTAGATGGTATAAAATACAGTATATACAGTGGGGAGAACAAGTATTTGATACACTGCCGATTTTGCAGGTTTTCCTACTTACAAAGCATGTAGAGGTCTGTATTTTTTATCATAGGTACACTTCAACTGTGAGAGACGGAATCTAAAACAAAACTCCAGAAAATCACATTGTATGATTTTTAAGTAATTAATTTGCATTTTATTGCATGACATAAGTATTTGATACATCAGAAAAGCAGAACTTAATATTTGGTACATAAACCTTTGTTTGCAATTACAGAGGTCATACGTTTCCTGTAGTTCTTGACCAGGTTTGCGCACACTGCAGCAGGGATTTTGGCCCACTTCTCCATACAGACCTTCTCCAGATCCTTCAGGTTTCGGGGCTGTCGCTGGGCAATACGGACTTTCAGCTCCCTCCAAAGATTTTCTATTGGGTTCAGGTCTGGAGACTGGCTAGGCCACTCCAGGACCTTGAGATGCTTTTTACGGAGCCACTCCTTAGTTGCCCTGGCTGTGTGTTTCGGGTCGTTGTCATGCTGGAAGACCCAGCCACGACCCATCTTCAATGCTCTTACTGAGGGAAGGAGGTTGTTGGCCAAGATCTCGCGATACATGGCCCCATCCATCCTCCCCTCAATACGGTGCAGTCGTCCTGTCCCCTTTGCAGAAAAGCATCTCCAAAGAATGATGTTTCCACCTCCATGCTTCACGGTTGGGATGGTGTTCTTAGGGTTGTACTCATCGTTCTTCTTCCTCCAAACACGGCGAGTGGAGTTTAGACCAAAAAGCTCTATTTTTGTCTCATCAGACCACATGACCTTCTCCCATTCCTCCTCTGGATCATCCAGATGGTCATTGGCAAACTTCCGACAGGCCTGGACATGCGCTGGCTTGAGCAGGGGGACCTTGTGTGCGCTGCAGGATTTTAATCCATGACGGCGTAGTGTGTTACTAATGGTTTTCTTTGAGACTGTGGTCCCAGCTCTCTTCAGGTCATTGACCAGGTCCTGCCGTGTAGTTCTGGGCTGATCCCTCACCTTCCTCATGATCATTGATACCCCACGAGGTGAGATCTTGCATGGAGCCCCAGACCGAGGGTGATTGACCGTCATCTTGAACTTCTTCCATTTTCTAATAATTGCACCAACAGTTGTTGCCTTTCACCAAGCTGCTTGCCTATTGTCCTGTAGCCCATCCCAGCCTTGTGCAGGTCTACAATTTTTCCCTGATGTCCTTACACAGCTCTCTGGTCTTGGCCATTGTGGAGAGGTTGGAGTCTGTTTGATTGAGTGTGTGGACAGGTGTCTTTTATACAGGTAACGAGTTCAAACAGGTGCAGTTAATACAGGTAATGAGTGGAGAACAGGTGGGCTTCTTAAAGAAAAACTAACAGGTCTGTGAGAGCCGGAATTCTTACTGGTTGGTAGGTGATCAAATACTTATGTCATGCAATAAAATGCAAATTAATTACTTAAAAATCATACAATGTGATTTTCTGGATTTTTGTTTTACATTCGGTCTCTCACAGTTGAAGTGTACCTATGATAATAAATTACAGGCCTCTACATGCTTTGTAAGTAGGAAAACCTGCAAAATCGGCAGTGTATCAAATACTTGTTCTCCCCACTGTACATGTGATATGCGTAATTTAAGATATGTAAACATTATTAAAGTGGCATTGCTTAAAGTGACTAGGGATCCATTTCTTAAAGTGTACAGTGATTGCGTCTCAATACAGTATATACATGTGATATCAGTAATGTAAGATATGTAGACATTATTAAAGTGGCATTATTTAGAGTGGCATTGTTTAAAGTGACTAGTGATCCATTTATTAAAGTGTCCAGTGATTGGGTCTCAATGTAGGCAGCAGCCTCTCTGAGTTAGTGATTGCTGTTTAACAGTCTGATGGCCTTGAAATAGAAGCTGTTTCTCAATCTCACGGTCCCAGCTTTGATGCACCTGTACTGACCTCGCCTTCTGGGTGATAGAGGTGTGAACAGGCAGTGGCTCAGATGGTTGTTGTTCTTGACAATCTTTTTGACCTTCCTGTGACATTGGGTGCTGTAGGTGTCATGGAGGGCAGGTAGTTTTCCCCCGGTGATGTGTTGTGCAGATCGCACCACCCTCTGGAGAGCCTTGCGGTTGAGGGCGGTGCAGTTGCAGTACCAGGCTGTGATACAGCCCGACAGGATGCTCTCGATTGCATCTGTAAAAGTTTGTCAGGGTTTTGGTGACAAGCCAAATTTCTTCAGCCTCCAAAGGTTGAAGAGGTGTTGTTTCACCTTCTTCACCACACTGTCTGTGTGGTTGGACCATTTCAGTTTGTCTGTGATGTGTATGCCCAGGAACTTTAAAGTTTTCTACTGCTGACCCTTTGATGTGGATAGGGGGGTGCTCCCTCTGCTGTTTCCTGAAGTCCACGATCATCTCCTTTGTTTTGTTGACGTTGAGTGAGAGGTTGTTTTCCTGACACCACACTCCGAGTGCCCTCACTTCCTCCCTGTAGGCTGTCTCGTCGTTGTTGGTGATCAAGCCCACTACTGTTGTGTTGTCTGCAAACTTGATGATTGAGTTGGAGGCGTGCATGGCCACGCAGTCGTGGGTGAACAGGGAGTACAGGATAGGGCTGAGCACACACCCTTGTGGTGCCCCAGTGTTGAGGGTCAGTGAAGTGGAGATGTTGTTACCTACCTTCACCACCTGGGGCTGCCCGTCAACGTCCAGGACACAGTTGCACAGGGAGGGGTTGAGACCCAGGGCCTCCAGCTTGATGATGAGCTTGGAGGGTACTATGATGTTGAATGCTGAGCTGTAGTCAATTAACAGCATTCTACATAGGTATTATTTTTGTCCAGATGGGATAGGGCAGTGTGCAGTGCGATTGCGTCATCTGTGGACCTGTTGGGGCGGTATGCAAACTGAAGTGGGTCTAGGGTGGCCGGTGAGGTAGCGGTGATATATGATCCTTGACCAGCCTCTCAAAGCACTTCATGATGACAGAAGTGAGTGCTACGGGGCGGTAGTCATTTAGTTCAGTTATATTTTCCTTCTTGGGTAAAGGCCTGATTAGTGGAGTTCTGCAGAGATGGTTGTCCTTCTGGAAGTTTCTCCCATCGCCACAGAGGAACTCTGGAGTTCTGTCAGATTGACCATCGGGTTCTTGGTCACCTCCCTGCCCAAGGCCCTTCTGCCCCGATTTGCTCAGTTTGGCCGAGCGGCCAGCTCTAGGAAGAGTCTTGGTGGTTCCAAACTTCTTCCATTTAAGAATGATGGAGGCCACTGTTCTTGAGGACCTTTAATGCTGCAGAAATTATTTGGTACCCTTCCCCAGATCTGTGCCTTGACACAATCCTGTCTCGGAGCTCTATGTACAATTCCTTCGACCTCATGGCTTGGTTTTTGCTCTGACATGCACTGTCAACTGTGGGACCTTATATATTGACAGGTGTGTGGCTTTCCAAATCATGTCCAATCAATTGAATTTACCCCAAGTGGGCTCCAATCAAGTTGTAGAAACATCTCCAGGATGATCAATGAAAACAGGATGCACCTGAGCTCAATTACGAGTCTCATAGCAAAGGGTCTGAATACCTATGTAACGAAGGTATTTTTGTTTTTAATTGCTAAGAACCTGTTTTCACTTTGCCATTATGGGGTATTGTGTGTAGATTTTTAAAAATGTAATCAATTTTAGAATAAGGCTGTAATGTGACAAAATTCGAAAAAAAGTTTGTGTTTATTTTTTATTTTATTTCACCTTTTATTTAACCAGGTAGGCTAGTTGAGAACAAGTTCTCATTTACAACTGCGACCTGGCCAAGATGAAACAAAGCAGTTCGACACATACAACAACACAGAGTTACACATGGAATAAACAAACATACAATCAATAATACGGTAGAAAAATCTATATACAGCATGTCCAAATGAGGTAGGATAAGAGAGCTAGGGCAATAAATAGGCCATGGTGGCGAAGTAATTGCAATATAGCAATTAAACACTGGAATGGTAGGGTGTGCAGAAGATGAATGTGCAAGTAGAGATACTGGGGTTCAAAGGAGCAAAATAAATAAATAAATACAGTATGGGGATGAGGTAGATTGGATGGGCTATTTACAGAATGAGCTATGTACAGGTGCAGTGATCTGTGAGCTGCTCTGACAGCTGGTGCTTAAAGCTAGTGAGGGAGGTAAGATTCTCCAGCTTCAGAGATTTTTGCAGTTCGTTCCAGTCATTGGCAGCAGAGAACTGGGAGGAGAGGGAAGAATTGGCTTTGGGGGTACCTGCTAGAGCGAGTGCTACGGGTGGGTGCTGCTATGGTGACCAGTGAGCTGAGATACGGTGGGGCTTTACCTAGCAGAGAATTGTAGATGACCTGGAGCCAGTGGGTTTGGCGACGAGTATGAAGCGAGGGCCAGCCAACGAGAGCATACAGGTCGCAGTGGTGGGTAGTATATGGGGCTTTGGTGACAAAACGGATGGCACTGTGATAGACAATCCAATTTGTTGAGTAGAGTGTTGGAGGCTATTTTGTAAATGACATCGCCGAAGTTGAGGATTGGTAGGATGGTCAGTTTTACGAGGGTATGTTTGGCAGCATGAGTGAAGGATGCTTTGTTGCGAAATAGGAAGCCGATTCTAGATGTAATTTTGGATTGGAGATGCTTAATATGAGTCTGGAAGTAGAGTTTACAGTCTAACCAGACACCTAGGTATTTGTAGTTGTCCACATATTCTAAGTCAGAACCGTCCAGAGTAGTGATGCTAGGCGGGCGGGCAGCGATCGGTTGAAGAGCATGCATTTAGTTTTACTTGCATTTAAGAGCAGTTGGAGGCCACGGAAGGAGAGTTGTATTGCATTGAAGCTTGTCTGGAGGTTAGTTAACACAGTGTCCAAAGAAGGGCCAGAAGTATACAGAATGATGTCGTCTGCGTAGAGGTGGATCAAATAATCACCAGCAGCGAAAGCGACATCATTGATGTATACAGAGAAGAGACTCGGCCCGAGAATTGAACCCTGTGGCACCCCCATAGAGACTGCCAGAGGTCCGGACAAGAGGCCCTCCGATTTGACACACTGAACTTTGTTAGAGAAGTAGTTGGTGAACCAGGCGAGGCAGTCATTTGAGAAACCAAGACTGTTGAGTCTGCCAATAAGAATGTTGTGATTGACAGAGTCGAAAGCCTTAGCCAGGCCGATGAATACAGCTGCACAGTAATGTCTCTTATCGATGGCGGTTATGATATCATTTAGGACCTTGAGCGTGGCTGAGGTGAACCCATGACCAGCTCTGAAACCAGATTGCATAGCGGAGAAGGTACGGTGAGATTCGAAATGGTCGGTAATCTGTTTGTTAACTTGGCTTTCAAAGACCTTAGAAAGGCAGGGTAGAATAGATATAGGTCTGTGGCAGTTTGGGTCTAGAGAGTCTCCCCCTTTGAAGAGGGGGATAACCGCGGCAGCTTTCCAATCTATGACGATACGAAACGGAATCTCAGACGATACGAAAGAGAGGTTGAACAGGCTACTAATAGGGTTTGCAGTGTGTGTGTGTCATTATTGAGTCTGATAGTATAGGCAGTGCCATTGAGGCCATCTCCATTTTGAAGTAGTTAATTTCCTTTTACAACTTCTATGAATTAGCAAACAAACTGAAAGGGTGCAAACAAACCACCCTGAGTTTGTTGTTTGAACAGGTATAAAGCCAAGGTTTGCGATTTACTGCCACCTGCAGTTATGGAATGTTTGCTCACAAGTATAATTCATTGTCTGATCCCTCCTAATATCCGGATGTAATCCTTTCTTAACCCATAGGCAGTCCCACCCATTTGACTACTTAAAAATGGTGAAAGTCCATATTGGCGCTGCCATGCTAAAACTGGCTTTTGGGAAGTAGAGTCCCCAACCTGTCTAGCAAAAATATTCATGCCTTTTGGATTTCATCACATTTTATTAACATTGATTTAATTGTAATTTTTTTGTCAACAATCTACTCAAAATACTCTGTCAAAGTGGAATATATATATATATCATTATAAATAAATATATATATATCATTTCTATTCATCTTCTAAAAAATAAAAAAATCTCCCACTTTAACATTTAGAGTATTTTGTGTAGATTGTTGAAAAGAAATGACAAATAAATCTTATTTAATCCCACTTTGTAAATCCAAGTGGTCTGAATACTTGCAAAGCACTGTCTATGGTCTAGATCCAGGTGCTTGTTTTGGCAGCAACAACTAATATCCAAAAACAAGTTTAAAGAAAAAACAGGCAATGTCATTTTCTCCCCTTAATATCCTGTTCCCCTCCTGATTGGCAGATGAAGGACGTCTTCTTCTTCCTCTTCTTCCTGGCGATGTGGCTCATGGCCTACGGCGTAGCTAATCAGGCGCTGCTCTACTCCTACGATCCTCGTCCCGGTTGGATCTTCCGCCGAGTGTTCTACAGGCCATACCTACACATATTTGGACATATCCCCATTCATGAAATGGATGGTGTGTTAATGTTTGTGTACGAATGTGGTTTGCATGTAACATAGTCCAGGTAACTGCCAAAATAAAGGAAACACGTGAGTAAATGAGGGATACAAAGTACTGTATATTGAAAGTAGGTGGTTCCTAAGTTAATTAAACAATTAACATTCCATCATACTTAGGGTCATGTATAAACATGCCCAGCTGGTCATTATTTTGGCTACCATGGCTAGAAGAGATCTGTGACTTTGATAGAGGGGTCTAAAAGGATGATAGGAGATTTTGTGTGTGTGTGTGTGTCCACAAAACACCAAATGATGGAATTTCTCATGGATTAAAAGGTGTTGCATCCCTCCAGTAGAGTTCTAGACACTTGTAGAATCTATGTAAAGGCACAGTGAAGCTGTTCTGGCTCGTGGGGCCCAACACCCTATTAAGACACTTTATGTTGGTGTTTCCTTTCTTTTGGCAGTTACCTGTGTATATACCTGTATGCACACTGAGCTTACTAAACATTAAGGACACCTTCCTAATATTGAGTTGCACCCCCCCTTTTGCCCTCAGAACAGTCTGAATTCGTCAGGGCATGGACTTTACAAGGTGTCGAAAGTGTTCCACATGGATGCTGGCCCATGTTGACTCCAATGCTTCCCACAGTTGTGTCAAATTGGCTGGATGTCCTTTGGGTGGTGGACCATTCTTGATAAACACAGGAAACTGTTGAGCGTGAAAAACACAGCAGCGTTGCAGTTCTTGACACAAACCGGTGCGCCTGGCACCTACTACCCTACCCTGTTCAAGGGCACTTAAATATTTTGTCTTGTCTATTCACCCTCTGAATGGCACACATACACAATCCATGTCTCAAGACTTGAAAATCATTATTTAACCTGAGGCCCCTTCATCTACACTGATTGAAGTGGATTTAGCAGGTGACATCAATAAGGGATCATAGCTTTCACCTGAATTCACGAGTCAGTCTATGTCATGGAAAGAGCAGGTGTTCCTAATGTTTATGTACTCAGTGTATTTGTGTATACCTGCCTCTCTCTCTCTCTTTCTCGGTTCCTCTATCTCTGTATCCCATCTCAATTCCCTACTCCAACCCCTGCCCAATCTACCCTCTTTGTCGTTCCATTTTAAATATGTATTCTGCACACCCCTCCCCCTGCTTCTTCCCATCTCTTTTGAACTCTCACCGTCTCCCTCCCTCCTCTCCCTCTGTCTGTCCGTAGCTGATAAACTGGAGGAGGGGATAGAGTGCACCAATAACGTCACCCTGATCGAGGCAGGTGCAGAGCCCTGCACGAGTACCTATGCTAACTGGCTGGTGGTCATCTTATTGGTCATCTTCCTGCTGGTCACCAACATCCTGCTGGTCAACTTGCTCATTGCCATGTTCAGGTAACGGACCCTCTCGGTCTGTCCCTCTTTCATATTCTGTCCCTCTTTCCCATCTTGCACCCCCCCAAAATGCCTGTTTTCACTCTATTTGTGTTCCCCTTGAGAGATCATCACTCATTCAATAGGCCTCTTTAATCCGTGGGCTGAAGTCCTGAATTCATCTTATCTTATCTAGTTCCCTACTGTTGTTATATTTAAATGAATCAACTTGATATCATTTTGAAGTGTCTTATTTGATACTAGCCCTGCATGTTTGAATGTTGTCAAAATGCCATATCTTTTTCTGGCTCTTCTTTCATGTGTGCCATTGGGGCCCAAAACGTAAAAGTATAATAAACCAAAAAGTATAATAAAATCAATCATTTGTTATATGAGCGGGAGTCACCTATTCCCTGATATTCTGCCTGTTAACCATTTCTCGCTCTCCTTCCTTCCTTCCTGCAGTTACACATTCTCCAAAGTGCAGGAGCACAGCGACACCCACTGGAAGTTCCAGCGCTACAACTTGATCGCAGAGTACCACTCTAGACCCTGTCTGGCTCCACCCTTCATCATCCTCTCCCACCTCCACCTCTTCATCAAGAGACACATCCGCAGGATCCCCTCTGTCAAGATCAAACACTTTGGTGAGAGACTGGGGGAGGGAAACAGAGGAAGTGAGACCAATGATCAGATAATTCACTTCAAGTATGGAACTTCTAGTATTTTAGAAGTCTACTTCCATTGTCCTTCAAGAGTATTTTTCTAATTTTCTCTTCTTCCCATTTTCTTTGTTCTTTCCTCTTTTCCCCTCCTCTATCCCTCCTTCAGTTCTGGATATCCGTGGCAGGCAGGCCAGTAGACTGAACACATGGGAGGCCATCCAGAAGGAGAACATACTGTCTGCCCAGAACAAACGAGAGCGAGAGAAAGACTCTGAGAGACTCAAACGCACTTCTGTCAAGTCAGACATCGCTCCATCTCTCACCCTCATCCACTTATTTATGTCATCGACTAAATGCCAGATTCATTTAACAGCTTCAGTTAACAGCTCGACTTGATCTGGCCTATGAATAGAATGGTGTAGATTGATTGTCTTCCTGTGTTAGGGATCGGGTCAATTACATTTTAAATTCATGAATCAAACTAATTAATACACTTCCTAAATTGACTGAGAAGTGATAAGTGAATTGACCGCTAATCTTTGTTGCGGTTGTGTCTGAAGGGTGGACAGTGTCCTAAAGCAGATGGCAGAGATCCGGGACCACGGCCGCAGGCTCAGAATGCTGGAGACAGAGGTCAGTGTCAACCAGGGCTGCTGCCCGCAGCTCTCTCTCTCTCTCAAACACACACACACACCCTGCTTTATCTGCGCAGTGGCAACGAGACACGTGCCTGAAGTTTTAGTGGTTCTTAATGGGGGGGGGGGGGGGGGGGGGGGGGCTCAGTGTGTGTATCTGTGCACGCACGCGTGTGTGTGTGTGTGTACATGACGGGGCCTCAATGTGCCTCCCCTGGTTTCTCCCTCAACATTTGGACTGCAGCTGTTGAATCTGCCTGCTCAGCACTGTATAAAGTCCATCCATCATGGTCACCCCCTCTCACCCTCTCTCTCTCTCTCTGTCTCTCTCTCTTGTTCTCTCTCTCTCTCTCTCTCTGTCTCGTTGTCTCTCTCTCTGTCTCTCTCTCTCTCTCTCTCTCTCTCTCTCTCTCTCTCTCGCTGTCTCTCTCTCTCTCTCGTTGTCTCTCTCTCTCTCGTTGTCTCTCTCTCGCTGTCTCTCTCTCTCTCTCTCTCGTTGTCTCTCTCTCTCCGTCTCCCTCGCTGTCTCTCTCTCTCTCTCGCTGTCTCTCTCTCTCTCTCGCTGTCTCTCTCTCTCTCTCTCGCTGTCTCTCTCTCTCTCTCGCTGTCTCTCTCTCTCTCTCACTGTCTCTCTCTCTCTCTCGCTGTCTCTCTCTCTCTCTCGCTGTCTCTCTCTCTCTCTCGCTGTCTCTCTCTCTCTCTCGCTGTCTCTCTCTCTCTCTCTCTCTGTCTCTCTCTCTCTCTCTCGCTGTCTCTCTCTCTCTCTCGCTGTCTTTCTCTCTCTCTCGCTGTGTCTTTCTCTCTCTCTTGCTGTGTCTCTCTCTCTCTCGCTCTCTCTCTCTCTCTCGCTGTCTCTCTCTCTCTCGCTGTCTCTCTCTCTCTCGCTGTCTCTCTCTCTCTCGTTGTCTCTCTCGCTGTCTCTCTCGCTGTCTCTCTCGCTGTCTCTCTCGCTGTATCTCTCTCGCTGTGTCTCTCTCGCTGTATCTCTCTCGCTGTCTCTCTCGCTGTCTCTCTCTCGCTGTCTCTCTCGCTGTCTCTCTCTCGCTGTCTCTCTCTCGATGTCTCTCTCTCGATGTCTCTCTCTCGCTGTCTCTCTCTCTCTCTCGTTGTCTCTCTCTCACTCTCGCTGTCTCTCTCGCTGTCTCTCTGTCTCTCTCTCTCTCGCTGTCTCTCTCTCTCTCGCTGTCTCTCTCTCTCTCGCTGTCTCTCTCTCTCTCGCTGTCTCTCTCTCTCTCGCTGTCTCTCTCTCTCTCTCTCTTGCTGTCTCTCTCCCAGTTGGAGTACTGTTCTAGTTCCCTCTCCTGGATGGTGCAAGCTTTCTCTCAGAGTAACTTGCTAAAGCCCACACGTCCTCCTCCCGCTCTCCGAGGTAAGGTTGCATACAGATATGTAATACATATGATATAGGTTACACATATGTTGCCTCCTACCTCCGAGAGGCCTTTCCAGTCATGGGATATAACATTTAAATTAACTTTATTGATCCCCAGTCAATTTTATTACTTGGTTTCATGTATTAATTCCAGTTTCTGTTGTTTTCTCTTTCAGATCTAACTCTCCAACTAGCTGACCCAAGTCTGATGGAGAATAATGAAATCTAGACACACGTGTACACACACACACAATCAATCAAATCAAATCAAGTTTATTTTATATAGCCCTTCGTACATCAGCTAATATCTCGAAGTGCTGTACAGAAACCCAGCCTAAAACCCCAAACAGCAAGCAATGCAGGTGTAGAAGCACGGTGGCTAGGAAAAACTCCCTAGAAAGGCCAAAACCTAGGAAGAAACCTAGAGAGGAATCACTGTCACTCAGGGCAAAAGAATGTCTGACTTGATGCTCATTCGTCCATCGCCATGTCTAGAAGTAATGATGGACTGTCATTTCTCTTTGCTTATTTGAGTTGTTCTTGCCATAGTATGGACTTGGTCTTTTACCAAATAGGGCTGTCTTCTGCATATCACCCCTACCTTGTCACAACACATTGGCTAAAACGTATTAACAAGGAACAAATTCTTATTTACAATGACGGCCTACCGGGGAACAGTGGATTAACTGCCTTGTTCAGGGGCAGAACGACACATTTTTACCTTGTCAGCTCGGCGATTCGATCCAGCAACCTTTCGATTACTGGCCCAACGCTCTAACCTCTAGGCTACCTGTCACCCAGAAGCAAAGTGTTATCAAGGCAAAGTGTAGCTACTTTGAAGAATCTCAAATATAAAATATAATTTGATATTTGATACTACATGATTCCATATGTGTTATTTCATAGTTTTAAACTTTTGACTGGTACTGTATGTGTAAATGTATTTTGCAACACGCACACAATGACGCTGTTCTAGTTTTGGTGCTATACCTATCATTGGCAGAAGTGTGGCATTAAGGAGGCTGCACACATAGGTTTGGTTTGCTCCTAGCAGAACTCGGCTTGGAGAAGTGAATGTCTGTGCCTCACATACTCCCTTAAGACCTTTGCTTGAAAATGTTGAAAGCAGCAATATTACAGTTTGTCCCTCTTGAGACGCAATAGTAACAAATAGCCAATATACACGTCCTCATAATAGTCCGAATTAATCTAATATAAATCAGTTAATTTGGACTTATTTTGCCAAGGTCTTAGTGGCGCAATTTTACATTGAACTAAGATGTTTGGTGCAGTATTTCTCAAGTGGAAAAAAATGCATGAAAACTAGTCTTCTCTTGTTGAATGACAACAAACACTTAATTGAAGATTCCCGTCCATAGTTCCCATCATTTACAGATAAAAGGGCGTAGACTTTGGCTATCGAACTTCGACTTGCCTCACGGGGAAAAAAACTGCCGAACACCAAAACGAACAAAAACATCACCCAATTTTGTCAGAATATATGCGCAAACAGTTTCAACTGGGAAACATGCAACATGCTTGATGACAGGCTTTTACGCAGCTACACTTCTGTGTGATGACTTTCCACGAGAATCAAAAATAGGTCAGATCAGGTTTGCAATGAATAACTTCAATCATACCCCCTCTCACCCATAGAGGGGGAAGGAAAGAATTAATGGGGATTAACAACTCACGCCCTGTTGTAAATCAAGGGAGAAGATTCAGGCCTGCGCCCTCAAGATTCACCAAAGGAATGTGCTTTGTCTCAAAAGACTTTTTCCCGCTACTGGAACAATATTTCTAACGTAGAACGTGGATAATGGTCAGAGGCAATCTATAGAACACTAATGTAATTTTTTATGTTATTTTGCGATGTCATTA
The DNA here is from genome assembly GCF_029448725.1 of Salvelinus fontinalis. Classification (NCBI taxonomy): domain Eukaryota; kingdom Metazoa; phylum Chordata; class Actinopteri; order Salmoniformes; family Salmonidae; genus Salvelinus; species Salvelinus fontinalis. Next base: position 79,214,494 of record NC_074666.1, on the reverse strand, counting down.
AAAATGTTATAAAGGAAATACTGTAACTTGGAAAGTATACCCACTACATATATGAAGTTTCCATACTATGAGTTGTGCATCTAATATGATACATTATGAAAGTATTTTTTTCAAGAGAGGGATGTGATTTGAGAAGCTATAAGAGAATTGTTTTCAATGAACTTTGCACAGTGAGTAGTCACCGCCCCGGAGTGAGGTCAGGGAGTGTGCCAGCCTGCCGGAACCGCCCCTTTCCAGCAAAATCTATAAATTATGGGTTAAGAAAAAACCACATGGGACCAGAAAAGTGTGAAGCTGCTGCTGTGGGTTTAAAGTGGTTTGAACTTTGAATCTCAACAGGATGTGGAGACAATCACTGGTACGGCTGATTAACTGTCCTAAGTAAAGTATCTTCAAAAGTGAATTTAAGTAGGACCATCCTGTTACTCTGCTCAAACCATCGATATGGCCTGCTAGCCGATCTTCAAAGAAGCCTCTTCAAGAGTGAATGGAAGAAAAGTCAACTCTGTAGTTGTTTTCAGGACCACATGACAAGTCACTGGATACCGGTCATCTACGAAGAAGGAGTTGTTGGAACATTTCGGACAATCAGAGCCTTACAAGCATGCCTCAAAGGCCCAATCCCCTTTCTAAGGCTGCCCTGTTCACTGAGAGACCCCGGCGAAACCTAAGTTAACTCAGCAAAAAAAGAAACATCCTCTTACTGTCAACTGCGTTTATTTTTAGCAAACTTAGCATGTGTAAATATTTGTATGAACATAACAAGATTCAACAACTGAGACATAAACTGAACAAGTTTCACAGACATGTGACGAACAGAAATTGAATAATGTGTCCCTGAACAAAGGGGGGGTCAAAATCAAAAGTAACAGTCAGTATCTGGTGTGGCCACCAGCTGCATTAAGTACTGCAGTGCATGTCTTCCTCATGGATTGCATCAGATTTACCAGTTCTTGCTGTGAGATGTTACCCCACTCTTCCACCAAGGCACCTGCAAGTTCCCGGACATTTCTGGGGGGGAGTGGTGCTAGCCCTCACCCTCCAATCCAACAGGTCCCAGATGTGCTCGATGGGATTGAGATCTGGGCTCTTCGGTGGCCATGGCAGAACACTGACATTCCTGTCTTGCAGGAAATCACGCACAGAACAAGCAGTATGGCTGGTGGCATTTTCATGCTGGAATTCAGAGATCATTCTTTCATGAAATCACACATGAAAGACACCAAATTAAAGCTACACATGTTGTGAATCCAGCCAACATGTCTGATTTCAAAAAGGATTTACGGGGAAAGCACACCAAACAATTATGTTAGCTCAGTACATAGCCACAGAAAAACACAGCCATTTTCCCAGCAAAAGATAGTAGTAACAAAAACCAGAAATAGAGATAAAATGAATCACTAACCTTTGAACATCTTCATCAGATGACACTCATATGACATCATGTTACACAATACATTTATGTTTTGTTCGATAATGTGCATATTTATATCCACAAATCTCGGTTTACATTGGCGCCATGTTCAGAAATGCCTCCAAAATATCCGGAGTAATTACAGAGAGCCACGTCAAATAACAGAAATACTCATCATAAACTTTGATGAAAGATACATGTTTTACATATAATTAAAGATACACTTGTTCCTAATGCAACCGCTGTTAGATTTAAAAAAAAAAAAAATCGTAAAAAGCACACCATACAATAATCTGAGACGACGCTCAGATGTAACAACATTTCTCCGCCATGTTGGAGTCAACAGAAATACGAAATTACATCATAAATATTCCCTTACCTTTGATTATCTTCATCAGAATGCAGTGCCAGGAATCCTAGTTCCACAATAAATCGTTGTTTTGTTCGATAATGTCCATTACTTATGTCCAATAGCTAATTTTGCTAGCATGTGTAGTACACGTGTCCAAACGCTCGCGCAGGTGCAGGCAAACGTCGGACGAAAACTTCAAAAAGTTATATTCCAGGTTGAATAAACTGGTCAAACTTAGTAGAGAATCAATCTTCAGGATGTTGTTATCATTTATATCCAATAAGGTTCCAACTGGAGAATTATTTTCAGTCTCTATAAGTAATGGAACGCAAGACGATATAATGAGGAAAGCGTGTGACCAAGAACTGGAAATCTGCCAGACCACTGACTCATTCCTTTTCCATCTGGTCCCACAACACAGCATAAGCTTCATTCCATGTTCTACTGGCTGTTGACATCTAGTGGAAGGCGTTTGAAGTGCAAACAGATCCATATATTACAGGGAATTGAATAGGCTGTTATTGACTTTAACAACGACCACTCTCAGAATTTTCACTTCCTGTTTGGATTTTGTCTCAGGTTTTTGCCTGCCATATGAGTTCTGTTATACTCACAGACATCATTCAAACCGTTTTAGAAACTTCAGAGTGTTTTCTATCCAATACTAATAATAATATGCATATATTAGCATGTGGGACAGAGTAGGAGGCAGTTCACTATGGGCATGAAATTCATCCAAAAGTGAAAATGCTGCCCCCTATACCAAAGAAGTTAACGACCGTTCCACAGGTGCATGTTCATTAATTGTTTATGGTTCATTGAACAAGCATGGGAAACAGTGTTTAAACCCTTTACGAGGAAGATCTGTGAAGTTATTTGGATTTTTACAAATTATCTTTGAAAGACAGGGTCCTGAAAAAGGGACGTTTCTTTTTTTGCCGAGTTTATATGGTTACTGTTGGTGAGAGTAGTTTCGGAATGTACTAATGTGAAGTGTCCCTCTCTCTCCCTCTCCATCTCTTCTTTAACAAGCATCAGTGTTGTTGTCATTCCGCTAGGGACCTGTTTTCAGCGTATTACGTCTCCAGTCAATAACCGGTGCAGAGTGTGTATGTTTATCCTGTGTTCCCATTTAATTAGCTAGTAAATAAATAATTAAACCAATTTTGTGTAGTACTGAATCATAAGTAAGGCTCGGGGTTTTGCAGATGCAAGGAGGTTATGACTGTTCAGAATGATTATATGATACAAGGGTATGTGTCACGCGGGACTAGGTGGGCGAAAGAACCAGACGCAGAGAGAGAGAGCCGCTTGGGAAAAATATTCCTTATTTTACTCTTAACCAAAAACTGAAATAAGCCCGAACATCCAGGGCGCAGAGAAACACTTGCCAACAACCCAAAATACACACACGTAACAAAAAAACAATCCCGCACAAAACAAGGGCGGGTCAAACTCCTAATTATAGGGAAGCTCATTACGAAACAAAAACAACAGGTGCAACTAATAAGACAAAACAAACAGACAAACGAAAAAGGGATCGGTGGCGGCTAGTAGGACGGTGACGACGACCGCCGAGCACCACCCGAACAGGCAGGGGAGTCAACTTCGGCGGAAGTCGTGACAGTATGATTAATAAGTTGACTGTTTATAGATGTGTGAGTTTAATTCGGGACATGGTAACTCTTTAACCTTTTGCCAATAGGTGGCGCAATTAGCATTTTTTATTTCTGGGTGTCGCCAAATTAAACTGCCTCGTGCTCAATTCTTGATCGTACAATATGCATATTATTAATTCTATTGGATAGAAAACACTTTCTAGTTTCTATAGCCGTTGGAATTTTGTCTGTGGGTGACCCAGAACTCTTTCTACAGCGAAATCCATGACAGGTACTGCGATGGTCTGAGAGCAAAGCTCTGATTTCAGATCAGTTTTGAAAGTCTCTGTATATCCTATGGAACGACATGAACTGCACCCGCCTTCCCCTGGATGTCAGTAACCAATGAGAAGTGGAATGGGCTTGCTGCGTAGCTCTCAGAGGTTATAAATGGCCAAGGAGCGAGAGGAGCCTTCCTTTCCAAGCTGAGCATTGCGCAGAGAGGGACCTCAGGATGCCATTTTCAAACGCTCAATTTTAAACGTTAAATGTATCCATCTGTAATTTAATTAGACATAGGTGTTAGAAGCATCATAACGAAGCTATTTTAAACCGAGTTATATCAGATTATGCGAGTATATTGCTATTTTTCGGAATTTCCTCAGTATTGCGCCTTGAGGATTTGGACACGTTATGGCAAAATAGCTATGGCTAGCTAGTGTTAGCTGCTATATCAGAAGTTGAATGCAACGTTTTACAACCAAGCAACGATTCTTTTGGACAAAGAACCACCATGGCAAGATTCTGATGGAAGCTCGTCGAAAAGTAAGAGCTATTTATGATGTTATTCCGTTTTTATGTGGAAAAATGTAAACTCAATAATGGTGATTAGTGACGCCGTTATTGCGTCACTAGTCTGGCTGTAACGCACACTGTATGTCTAGTAACGTTAATTTTAAAAATCTAACTCTGCGGTTGCATTAATAACTAATACATCTTTCATTTCATGTCCAACCTGTATTTTTTAGTCAAGTTTATGAATAGTTTTTGATAAAAATATTTGTATTTTCAAAATGGCGCCGGCCAGATTGCTTGAGTAGTTGAACACTATTTCCATTGTGTAAGCACGATTTGTGCCGCTAAATATGCACATTTTCGATCAAACTCTATATGGATTGTGTAATATGATGTTACAGGAGTGTCATCTGAAGAATTCTGAGAAGGTTAGTGAAAAAATTAATATATTTTGGCGATGTTGAGTTATCGCTCTCTTTGGCTAGAATCAATGCTCTGGTAACGTTTGCATATGTGGTATGCTAATATAACGATTCATTGTGTTTTCGCCGTAAAACACTTAGAAAATCTGAAATGTTGTCTGAATTCACAAGATCTGTGTCTTTCCATTGCTATGTGCTGTGTATTTTTAAGAAATGTTTTATGATGAGTAAATTGGTAATACACGTTGCTGTCTGTAGTAATTCTAGGAGCTTTGGTGAGATTTGTGATGCTGGCTGCAATGGCAAACTATGATTTATACCTGAAATATGCACATTTTTCTAACAAAACCTATCCTATACCATAAATATATTATCAGACTGTCATCTGATGAGCTTTTTTCTTGGTTAGTGGCTATCAATATCTTAGTTTAGCCGAATTGGTGATAGCTACTGGTGTTGAGAAAAAATGGTGGACAAAGTAAAAGGGTGTCTTTCGCTAACATGGTTAGCTAATAGATTTACATATTTTGTCTTCCCTGTAAAACATTTTAAAAATCTGAAATGGTGACTTGATTCACAAGATCTGTATCTTTCATTAGGTGTCTTGGACTTGTGATTTAATGATATTTAGATGCTACTATTTAAATGTGACGCTATGCTAGCGATGCTAATCAGTGTGGGGTGGGGGGGGGTGGGGGGGGATCCCGGATCCGGGTTTCAGAGGCAGTAAAAGTTAAAGAATCACTCTCGTGGTGCCCCAGCTCCTAATGAGTTAATTGCTACATGATTAAGTTAATTGGGTAACAATTAAACATGGCTAGTTAATTAATAAATAACAGTCTTCAGATTAATGTTGAAGTCAAGTTACAACATCTGACACTGCCAAACCCCCAGCTATACGAGCGTCAGCTATCACCGGTTAAACTTTCACGCCTCTCTACCCCGGGTCCGGGAGCACCCCCCATCCCCCCCCCCACACTGAGTAGCATCGCTAGCATAGCGTCACAATTAAATAGTAGCATCTAAATATCATTAAATCACAAGTCCAAGACACCTAATGAAAGATACAGATCTTGTGAATAAAGCCACCATTTCAGATTTTTTAAATGTTTTACAGGGAAGACAAAATATGTAAATCTATTAGCTAACCACGTTAGCAAAAGACACCATTTTCTTTGTCCACCATTTTTTCTCAACACCAGTAGCTATCACCAATTCGGCCAAATAAAGATATTGATAGCCACTAACCAAGAAAAAACCTCATCAGATGACAGTCTGATAACATATTTATGGTAAAGGATAGGTTTTGTTAGAAAAATTTGCATATTTCAGGTATAAATCATAGTTTACAATTGCACCCACCATCACAACTCGACTAGAAAAAATACAGAGCAACGTGTATTACCTAATTACTAATCATAAAACATTTCGTAAAAATACACAGCGTACACTAATTGAAAGACACAGATCCTGTGAATCCAGACAATATTTCAGATTTTCTAAGTGTCTTACAGCGAAAACACAATAAATCGTTATATTAGCATACCACATGTGCAAACGTTACCAGAGCATTGATTCTAGCCAAAGAGAGCGATAACGTAATCATCGCCAAAATATATACATTTTTTCACTAACCTTCTCAGAATTCTTCAGATGACACTCCTGTAACATCATATTACAACATACATATAGAGTTTGTTCGAAAATGTGCATATTTAGCCACCAAAATCATGGTTAGACAATGAGAAAAGTAGCCCAACTGGTCAGAAAATGTCGTGCGCCATATTAGACAGTGATCTAGTCTTATACATAAATACTCATAAACTTGACTAAAAAATACAGGGTGGACAGCGATTGATAGACAATTTAATTCTTAATACAATCGCTGAATTACATTTTTTAAATTATCCTTACTTTTCAATACAGGTTGCGCCAAGCGAAGCTATACCAAACAAAATGGCGGCATAAGCGTTTAACATTTTTCGACAGAAACACGATTTATCATCATAAATTGTTCTTACTATGAGCTGTTCTTCCATCAGAATCTTGGGCAATGAATCCTTTCTTGGGTTTAATCGTCTTTTGGTCGAAAGCTGTCCTCTTGCCATGTGGAAATGCCCACTAACGTTCGGCATGAACTGGAAACGTGCCCAGCGGTTCAAAGTGTCTCAGAAAGAAATGCCTCAAAATCGCACTAAACGGATATAAATTGCTATAAAACGGTTTAAATTAACTACCTTATGATGTTTTTAACACCTATAACGAGTAAAAACATGACCGGAGAAATATTACTGGCTAAACAACAGGTTGGAAGGAGGCGAGTCCGACGTCCTTCGTGCGTCAGGCGCAGGCAGCAAAGGGAAGCTACTTCCGGTATTTGCTGTTTTATACAGCCCCTGATTGCGAAATCGACTCCATTCAAAGCGTCACCACGTACTGACACCCAGGGGAAGATGTAAGCAGTGTCTGTTTCTCCATAGCATTTACAGGGACCTTTAAACCGATCCCAGATCAGGGGCCAAGATGTCTGAAATCTGACTCCCGCTCATGAAAAGTGCTGTAGAAGGAGTTCTGTTTCACTCAGAGACAAAATTCCAACAGCTATAGAAACTAGAGAGTGTTTTCTATCCAATAATAATAATAATATGCATATTGTACGAGCAAGAATTGAGTACTAGGCAGTTTAATCTGTAGAGCAAATTATGCTAATGCGAAACAGCACCCCCTATATTCGCAAGAAGTTAATGCTTGATGTGATTAAATCCAGGCCTTGGTCCTCTACAAAGTATCCAGAGTGACACCTAAAAATAGTGCATTTGAAGGAGTTTGTTAAAGATGTAAGTAAGATAAGAGTTGCTATATTAAGGATTTTGTTCCAAGATGTACGTAAGCATGTTGAATGGAATTTTAAAACTATGCAAACAAAATGTAATGCCTTCTGAAATGATCTGTGTATTTTTTAAATGGGTAACACTATTATTTGGTTAGGTTCTGTAGATCATATAAAGATGGACTATCTATCAGCAACATGTCTATTGACTTTCTCTCCTTTACGACCAGTTTACTGGTCGCCGTTAGGTCCGCAAAGCTAGTGAGTCAGCTGCATGCACATGTCAGTTCACCATTCGTGCCTACAGTTTGCCCTGTATTTTTCCAAGGTTTCTTTGTAGCCCAACCTCGCATTTATGTTTAAAATCAGAGGCAATTACATTTGTTTCACCTTGGAGCTTGTGGCTTCCATCCGCCGCCCTTCCCTTCTATGGAAGAAGAGCATCTCCACCGTTTGTGTCCAGTACAAGCATTGCAAATATACCTGGATTGTGCGAGAGCTTTGAACAAGAGCAACAACTCTTTGTGTCCTGGGCACCTCCCTGCTAGGGTGAGACTTCTCTCTCATCAATTGGATTGTGGAATTATTATATTGGTCTATAATAGCAAGGAGTTACAGACTCTGGAGGGCCTGAGGGCTCACTCCACCAGGGGTATGGCTACAGTACCTCTTGGGCACTATTCAAGGGTATCTCCTTACAGGATATTTGCGATGCAGCTTGTTGGGCATCCCCCACAGGAGGCTGCTGAGGGGAGGACGGCACATAAGTGGCTGGAATGGAGTGGTATCAAACCCTTTCCATTCCAGCCATTACTATGAGCCAATCCTCCCCAATTAAGGTGCCACCTGTGGCATCGCCTCATACATTTATGAGGTTCTACTGGCTTGACATCACTGCGCCATCTTTGCGCATACTGTCTTCAGTGTCGGGGCCTCTGAGGGTTGATATGTTGACACTACCTGGCTTCAGAAAGCATGTTTGTGATACGGGAGTTGGCTATCTCCCACCTGTGAGATATCGAAACAAATAATTGAAAAATAACTCAAGGTTACTTGCATAACCTAGGTTCTCTGATATGAGTGAGATATCTCACTGCACACCCTTACTCGCAAGAGTGTGAGGAAGTTCAGCATGGTTGAGAATGATCGGAGGCGGGCAATTGGCTCCTTATAATGAGGGGAGGGGCTCACCTCATTCGGCACTTGACCTGTTTGTTTCCAACAGTTGTGTGTAATTGGTTCTTCGAGCTTCTGAGATTCGGGTGAATCCTATGTGTGATATCTCATTCATAATATCAGAGAACCTGGGTTACGCAAGTAACATTACGTTTTTATTGTTGTTATTCATATAATTGCATATAAATCATTATTGCTAAGGCTTTCTTTGTTGCTTTTTCTTTGGATAGCGGCTAGTTTGTGAGTGTTATGAACTTAAGGGAGCGACGTCCCTGCCCTACGCCAGTCCCAGGCTCAGCTGGCCCTACTGTCAGTACCTGGTAAGGGCCCCTCCCAAGGTTATGACGTCCACTAATTACCTTGGAGCGTTTTGGAGCTTATGGTTACCACACCATTGGATAGATTGAGCATGTAATCTTCACTATTGGTGGCAATGAGAGAGAATTTTATGTTGTTGTTGCCTCTACCAAGTCTCTGGAGGAGTTTTACAGATCTGTTGAGGATTCCACCAAGAGCTGGGTTGAGACCCATGATGTCATGAGGGAATATTACAGCAAACTGGTTGAAATGAGGGATGCACACTAAATGTGAATATTGGTGAAAAGGACAGAAATATGTAAGTAAAACCATTACATTTCTCATGCTCTCCCATTGTTGTGGCTGCAAATTTAATGAGGCTTTCAGTTAGTAGGCTCATAAATGTATGTCTTACATTATGACTGATGGCCACTAGATGGCAGAAGTACCAAACAACAAAAAATGTTTGACTGGATAGTTTGTATTTGTGTCATTATCTTAATATTGAATACCAAAGAGCTCTGCTAACCAGGTCATCAGGCCCTGAACCTTTCACTGCTGCTTGTGGGGCTCACAACGTGCATCAGGTAAAAACTGAGCTAGTCTACCTAAAAATCCAGTATTGGTAAATTTTTGTCGAAGTTGGTTTGTATATTGCCATCCTAATGTTGGCATTAGCAGAAATGGTCACTGAGGCAAAGTGACTGTGACAATCCTTCTATGCTAGGGGTTGGTCAAGTGGGTGCCCCTGTCCTTCATTAGCAGAGTGCTTCATTAGCCCAGCTAGATGCCTGTACCAAATGCCATTGATTTCCCTGGGCCTCATTAAGATTAAAGTTATAAAGATGCCCATTAAGTCTATGGTTGTGATTACATTTGCGATCAGCTCTTCAAAGCCATAAACAGGAGCGACAAGTGATTTAATATGACTTAACCTCTGGTCAGAGACAACAAGCTGCTGGGTGGAATAAGGGATAGGCTGATTACCACTGGGCGGCTGTAAGCACAGGCTGGTTAGTGACGCGGTCATGGCTGAGAGAAAGTCACCCTATTCAACAGCAGTCTCCCAGGCACTTGCTATTTAGCTAGTCCTCACTGTCTCAGAGGTGTTTGTAAAGGACAATACATTGAGCAGTATGTGGCTGCCCACTGGGAAAAACTGGTTGCATCAACGTTGTTTCCTTGTTTTAACAAACAAAAGTAATGCGATGACGTTGAATCACCGTGGGAACTGATTCGATTTGCAAAAAGTCATCAACGTCAGGGAATTTAAAAATAAATCCACCTAAATCCAATGATATGGTGAAATGTTTTGTTGATTTCAAGTTAAATTCTTGTTAGTTTACAACTCAACCAAATTTAAACCAAAACTAGACATTGAAATGATGTCTGTGGCAGGTAAGTTCTTATCTATAGTGGAGTTATTTGTCATGGCCTGATGAGGTGAACAAATCCTTGATTCATTCTGACAAACCACAAGTGAGTTACGTTGAATAAAGGAATTATTTTGGTTTCAGGCATGAAGGATGAACTGCTGCCAAGGTGAGTCACAAACAGGTAGAAATTGAAATAGTGTAGATGTAAATAATGGATGATTTCGAGTTGTATGATTCAGGTTGGAACTTTTACTTCGATCCCAAGCTGGCAGCAAATGGCAAACATTCTGATAAACAGGAAATGTATTATGGTACCAATATCAGTTGTGCGAGTAAGTACACTATATATACAAAAGTATGTGACACCACTTCAAATTAGTGGATTCGGCTATAAAAGCCACACCCGTTGCTGACAACTGATACAATTTAGCACACAGCTATGCAATCTCCATAGATAAACATTGACAGTAGAATGGCCTTACTGACTCTCAACGTGGCACCGTCATAGGATGCCACCTTTCCAACAAGTCAGTTCATAAAATGTCTGCTGCCCTGCTAGAGCTGCCCCAGTCAACTGTAAGTGCTGTTATTGTGAAGTGGAAATGTCTAGGAGCAACAAAGGCTCAGTCGCGAAGTGGTAGGCCACTCAAGCTTACAGAACGGGAACATCAGGTATTGAAATGCGTAGTGCATAAGAATAGTCTGTCCTCGGTTGCAACACTCACTACAGAGTTCAAAACTGCATCTGGAAGCAATGTCAGCACAAGAACTGTTTGTCGGAAGCTTCATGAAATGGGTTTTCATGGCCGAGCAGCCACACACAAGCCTAAGATCACCATGCGCAATGCCAAGCGTCAGCTGGAGTGGTGTAAACCGCGCCATCATTGGACTGGAGCACGATGAATCACACTTCACCATCTGGCAGTTCGACCGACGCATCTAGGTTTGGCGGATGCCAGGTGAATGCTATCTGCCCCAGTCCATAGTGCCAAATGTAAACTTTGGCGGAGGAGGAATAATGGTCTTTTGGCTGTTTTTCGAGGTTCGGGCTAGGCCCGTTAGTTCCAGTGAAGGGAAATCTTAACGCTACATCATACAATGACATTCTAGACGATTCTGTGCTTCCAACTTTTTATGGCAACAGTTTGGGGAAGGCCATTTCCTGTTTCAGCATGGCAATGTCCCCGTGCACAAAGCAAGGCCCAGACAGAAATGGTTGTCGAGTTCGATGTGGGAAAACTTGACTGGCCTGCACAGAGCCCTGACCTCAACCCCATCGAACACCTTTGGGATGAATTGGAACGCCGACTGCGAGCCAGGCCTAATCGTCCAACATCAGTGCAGAACCTCACTAATGCTCGTGGTTGAATGGAAGCAAGAACTTGCAGCAATGTTCCAACATCTAGTGGAAAGCCTTCCCAGAAGAGTGGAGGCTGTTATAGCAGCAAAGGGGGGAAGAACTCCATATTAATGCCCATGATTTTGGAATGAGATGTTCGACAAGCACGTGCCCACATACTTTTGGTCATGTAGTGTATTTGAAAACCCAAATACTGTGGTGCATCTCAGGTTCATTACTTCTCACTCTGGCAGTTTGTGGACTGACTGGCACAACACAGGAGTTTGAATTTGAAATGTTGAAATATTCCTCCTGCCTATTTTTACTTAGCAAACTATGATAACTGCATGGCCTGACCCGTACTAGTGGCTTTGTTCAGCTTGACTATTCTTTTTCTCCCCATGTCTTTCTATCTTAAACCCCATATCTAACATATGTGCATGTTCCCCACTCACCGTATCTCCCTCCTGTAACTCCCCACCCCTCTGCCCTCTGCTTCCCGTCTGATTGATAGTATCTCCATCCATGTGGAAAGTGTAATTAACTCTGAGCAGAGCTTGAATAGATAATCAAAAGGGGACTATCGCGCTCTCAGTGAAAAATAAAAATAAATCAAAAAATGAAGTAATCAAATCAGATGCGTTGTGCAGACCTCACTACCCTCTGCAGAGCCTTACGGTTGTGGGCGGAGTAGTTGCCGTATCTGGCGGTGATGCAGTCTGACAGGATGCTCTCGATTGTGCATCTGTAAAAGTTTGAGTGCTTTTTGTGACAAGCTGAATTTCTTCAGCCTCCTGAGGTTGAAGAGGCGCTGCTGCGCCTTCTTCACCACGCTTTCTGTGTGGGTGGACCAATTCAGTTTGTCTGTGATATGTACGCCGAAGAACTTAAAACTTTATACCCTCTCCACTACTGTCCCGTCGATGTGGATAGGGGGGTGCTCCCTCTGCTGTTTCCTGAAGTCCACGATCATCTCCTTTGTTTTGTTGACGTTGAGTGTGAAGTTATTTTCCTGATACCACACTCCAAGGGCCCTCACCTCCTCCCTGTAGGCCGTCTCGTCGCTGTTGGTAATCAAGCCTACCACTGTAGTGTCGTCTGCAAACTTGATGATTGAGTTGGAGGCGTGCATGGCCACGCAGTCGTGGGTGAACAGGGAGTACAGAAGAGGGCTCAGAACGCACCCTTGTGGGGCCCCAGTGTTGAGGATCAGCGGGGTGGAGATGTTGTTACCTACCCTCACCACCTGGGGGGCGACCGGTCAGGAAGTCCAGTACCCAGTTGCACAGGGCGGGGTCGAGACCCAGGGTCTCGAGCTTGATGACGAGTTTGGAGGGTACTATGGTGTTAAATGCTGAGCTGTAGTCGATGAACAGCATTCTCACTAGGTATTCCTCTTGTCCAGATGGGTTACGGCAGTGTGCAGTGTGGTTGCGATTGCGTCGTCTGTGGACCTATTGGGGCGGTAAGCAAATTGGAGTGGGTCTAGGGTGTCAGGTAGGGTGGAGGTGATATGGTCCTTGACTAGTCTTTCAAAGCACTTCATGATGACGGAAGTGAGTGCTACGGGGCGGTAGTCGTTTAGCTCAGTTACCTTAGCTTTCTCGGGAACAGGAACAATGGTGGCCCTCTTGAAGCATGTGGGAACAGCAGACTGGGATAAGGATTGATTGAATATGTCCGTAAACACACCAGCCAGCTGGTCTGTGCATGCTCTGAGAACGCGGCTTGGGATGCCGTCTGGGCCTGCAGCCTTGTGAGGGTTAACACGTTTAAATGTTTTACTCACGTTGGCTGCAGTGAAGGAGAGTCCGCAGGTTTTGTTAGTGGGCCGTGTCAGTGTCCTCAATTTGTCCTCAAAGCGAGCAAAGAAGTTGTTTAGTCTGTCTGGGAGCAAGACATCCTGGTCTGCGACGGGGTTGGTTTTCTTCTTGTAATCCGTGATTGATTGTAGACCCGGCCACATACCTCTTGTGTCTGAGCCGTTGAATTGCGACTCTACTTTGTCTCTATACTGACGCTTAGCTTGTTTGATTGCCTTGCGGAGGGAATAGCTACACTGTTTGTATTCGGTCATGTTTCCGGTCACCTTGCCTAGTTAAAAGCAGTGGTTCGCGCTTTCAGTTTCGCGCGAATGCTGCCATCAATCCACGGTTTCTGGTTTGGGAATGTTTTAATAGTTGCTGTGAATACGACATCGCCGATGCACTTGCTAATAAACTCGCTCACCGAAAGAGCGTATTCGTCAATGTTGATGTTCGATATAATGCGGAACATATCCCAATCCACGTGATTGAAGCGTGGAATCAGATTGGTCAGACCAGCGATGAAGAGACCTGAGCGTGGGAGCTTCCTATTTTAGTCTCTGTCTATAGGCTGGGAGCAACAAAATGGAGTTGTGGTCAGCTTTTCCGAAAGGAGGGCGGGGGAGGGCCTTATATGCATCGCGGAAGTTAGAATAACAATGGTCCAGGATTTTACCATCCGTGGTAGCACAATCGATATGCTGATAGAATTTAGGGAGTCTTGTTTTCAGATTAGCCTTGTTAAAATCCCCAGCTACAGTAAATGCAGCCTCAGGATATGTGGTTTCCAGTTTACATAGAGTCAGATAAAGTTTGTTCAGGGCCATCGATGTGTCTGCTTGGGGGGGAATATATGCGGCTGTGATTATAATCGAAGAGAATTCTCTTGGTAGATAAGTACGCTTCCTTTATGAGACATAATTTTGAATGCGAACCCATCACACCTTTTGTTTGTCAGAGCTTGAATAGAGCCTGAATAGATGTGTTGCATGTGATAGATTCAAAATAAATTCTCATATGCTGCTTGCAAAATATTGATATTCAACATTACCAACAGATTATTTTAAATCAATTTCTATGCAACAAAAGAAATATCAAGCACCATGGTAAACAAAAATGATAACAACAGCAGTCCCATGATCTAAGCCCTAATTAGGTCTTTCAAGATGATCTAGAATTGCTGCCTCAGAATATGCATTCGCTTTGTACAAATCTATAGGCCACTGTGTAAAGTTTTCTAGCAGTGGAAAATTGTCTCTACATTTCCACCCTGCCTTGCATGAAAACAGTCTCCACCGCAGGACCTCCGGCAATGTCTGTCTAAAGCCGAAACGATGCCCAGTGAACTCCGGATGAACCCAGGCCTGTCTCTGTCTCTGAGGGCACTGCAGCATAGACACTGGCTCATGTGTTGATACTGTTCCTCCTGGGCAAAAATGGTTGTCATATTGTTTCGAGATTAATTCATCACAAAGTCATGAACACACACAGGTTTTCTCTGTTTAACCCTGGTTTGAACAAAACATCCACAAAACGGTTTCAAAATGTATAATCTATTTCCCCATTAATCTAAATTGTATGCTCGACTGACATCTTTGCCCATGTGTGTTGGTGCATTCTCACCAAGATCTTTTGCTAACCCATTTTAACACTGCCTATGCAATAACCTAAGTGAGAAAAATCTATACAGGTAACAAAGTTCCTTGATTACACATCCATCAACCTAATCAATGTGTAAATATTCTCAGGTCACCGTCTACTGGCAGATTGCTTTTTCTGGTAATACTCTACAAGTAAATCAAGTGCACTCACAATTCACTGTATCAGCAGCATGAGCTAAATGAACTGCATAACATTTGTGTTTTGTAGGACGTTGTCATCCATAAATAATATGATTTGTAGATCCTGGGGTTGAACTCTAATATTATAAGACACTTGTATTCATGGAACAACAGGGCACCCAGAGGGAAGACGCATACACAGCTCTTGATACAAACAGAGCAAATAGCTGGCAGGAGTTCCTGGAGAGTGCTGATGCAAAATAGAACCTGACCAGCAGCACAAAATGGCTTTTAAGTGAATTTTCTCCCTCAGTCTGTCTACTAGTACTGCTCTGCTTGGAGGAGTCCTCTGGTGTCCTGACTGCTGTTATCACTGGGAGCTGAGAGGAGGACATTTCAGTGCTCATTAAGTCTGTGTAGTAGAGATGTCAGAGTGAAATAGGATCACCTCTTTACATTTCTAACACCACAACACACTAGGCGCTGATGCCTTTTCCCAAGCTCCCACCCCTCCCCACAAACCACAAGCACTGTATGACAGAGTATTATGCTTGTGGTCTGCACGATGGATCCTCTTACAAAGCTATGAAGAAATGAGTGATACATCTACACAAGAAGGCAAACACGACAGGACCCCGCAGCAAAAACTTTTGTTTAATCGTTTCACATTAAAAACACATACTGTACGCTGCATCACAAAATGAAAAAGCAGTCCTGCAATAACAATAGAAACCAGAAGAGAAGTAACAACCAGTGGCATTTTCACTGAGACTCAGTATGTGTCCCATAGTAGTTCACCTCTCTCCATGGACAGATCTATGCAGTAGGTGAGAAGCAGGGGAGGACTGGGACCAGAAATTGGCTCTCGCATTTGTAATACACCGGCCCATTTTTTCCCTTGAGGCCCTCACACCGGTCCATATCTTTCCTCAAGGTCAAATAATGATAATTTTGCAAATTTCGGGCAAATGCCAGATGGCAAGTCCGCCCCTGGAGATGGCTGAGGTCACTGCTAAAGGAGACATGATAAGCCATACATGAGAGATTAGATTACACACAGCAGGTCAACAACAGACAGGAAATCATAGTTCACAAAGCACTTGGAGTTCATTCCCACCTGTACTGTACATTATAACGATGACAAAGTAGAAGTTTTGTCACATACACCAGATAGGTGCAGTCAAATGTGTTGTTTTACAGGGTCAGCCATAGTAGTACGGCGCCCCTGGAGCAAATTAGGTTTAGCTGCCTGACTCAAGGGCACAGCGACAGATTTTTCACCTTGTCGGCTTGGGTATTCAAACCAGCGACCTTTCGGTTAATGGCCCAACACGCTAACTGCTAGGCTACCTGCCGCCTGTCTGAATAATGGCTAATTGATATGCTACTCTGGATGGATGTACTCGTCATATCATAGTGATGCAATATGGCCCCTTTTAGTGTGATGTCACTAGATGGGAGGGGTGTTAAAGAAACATAAAGTGTGAACCAAATCCTTTTTGAGATGGACTCAGACCAGTCAGCGTTTCATGTGAGGGCTTTGGATAGTCCTTTGTCACTTTTGAGAACAGAAAAACACCTGTGGTTTTCACACCACCCATGGTTTGGTGATTTTGATTTTAACTGGTTATTAAATGTGTTTGGTTGGGGCTATTGTCTATTAAAAAAATATTGGGCTTAAAATCACCTCCAATTTGACAAAGCTTGTGTCTTTCAGTCAGAGATGGACAATAGTCCCGGCAAAGTCTGCAGGCTACCGTTTCTGCAAACGACAGGTTTTACATGTTGGTCTTCATTATTTGAACCCGTTGTGTTAGTATTACCCTGCTCTGTTAGCAAATTTGTATTTGCTCCAGAAGAAAATGTCAACCAGTCATAAGTCGGTTCATGTAAGTCCTTCTTCAATAACATGTCCACTGTAGACAGGACAGAACACTGTCTCGTATCCCTTTTGGTTTGCCACAACACCAACATTAACATCACAATACAACACACCCTGTATCCTCAAATGAATCAGAAGATCATTTCCCCTCATCTGAATCTACATCGGTGCAATTTTTATCATCCAAACATTATTTCCATTAATAGAACCGTGATTATCATGGAAATTAAATGTTCAATTCAATTCAATTTCTAGCGGGGCTATCTCCATGTAAGGGCCAAGACCATTATGTAAAATATGATGAGTTGGGAGTCCATCAGTTCTCACCAGACAACACACCCACATCATGCAGCTGAAATGAAACTAAACTCCCTCAGCATGTTCATTTATGAGCGACATTTGTACTCTGCTTGTATTCTGCCAGGTAAACAATGTCATACTCCACCTCTCTGGTTTTGGCTCAGCCTCAGTCATCAATGAGTGCTTTTACCCCACTGAGGCGCTGCCGCCAAGAGGCAAGCGTTTAATAATTTACATGAGTTTACACATAGGAATATGGCACCTGTTTAATATGTTGTTAAGAAGCAGCTCAGTACCCTGCCTTGCCTCGGCGTACTAACCTTGTGGTAAATTGATAGGATTGGAATCAATAGAACGGATGCATTAAACAACAAAATAAATAACCGAACGCAAAACAGTCATTTTGGAATTGATTCTTTAGAATGCTCATGTTTTCCCAATATGAATGCAAATACAGTCCCAACACCCCTTCCCGTAGATATACAACTTGCCACCTAAGAAAACAGTGCATCAACAAAATGGAACTGCCTTAGATGGATGTGTCATATGAAATATCTTATAGTGAACCATGTTCAATCTATACATTCTATTTCTATAGCTGGCCTCATCTCATAGGCACGGAGAGAGACAGAGAGAGAGAGAGAGAGACAGGGCAAATGTACAGTAAAGCAACACGGCAATCCAGTGTCAGCCAATCAGCATCACCAAAGAGAGAAACCGTCTCCGAGAGGAAGCAGCGCATGCAACTTGGACAGTTCACAGCAACTGTAATGGTACAATGTCTGGCAGTACTGACCGATGGGTGACTAGTGAATACACATGTCTAGGACAGAGATGAGTCCCTTCCCGTTAGGTTTACAGTGTAGTCTGTCTGTCTGTGAACTGGAGAAGACCTATGAGTCAGGTAGATGAGCACGTGAGGGGAGGCGGCTGTCCTCCTCCAGCAGTACAGTAACAGTTCCAGTAACAGAGAGCACCAGTAAGTCCAGGTGACAGCTCCTTAATCCCCATTAGTGCTACAGTGACAGTGTGGAGGGGAGGCCCAGCCCAGTCTAGCCCAACCCAGCCACCCTTTCCTCTGACCAGCCACGCATCCTCCCCACCAAAGTCACTATCATTCTGTCCTGGTAGCCTGTGGAAGAGGCTGCTGCTCACTGGCTCCCCGTGTGGTGGTGGCTCACAGTGGCCTTGCCTGGTGTGTGTGTGGAGCTGGGCTGGGGGCTCAGCAAGCGATCTCCTCCAGCGTGCCCAGGGTGGTCTGTAGGGGGACGCTCACCGTGTGGCTGATGGCCTCCGAGTGGTTCGCCACCGGGTCACAGGAACTCTGAGGTAGGGTGACACACACATATGCGTGTAGTACACTTATACACATGCACACGTCTACACTGCACCCCACTGCTGGCTTGCCACTGAAGCTAAGCAGGGTTTGTCATGGATGGGAGACCAGATGCTGCTGGAAGTGGTGTTGGAGGGCCAATAGGAGGCACTCTTTCCTCTGGTCTGAAAAAAGATCCCAATGTCTCAGGGCAGTGATTGGGGACATTACCCTGTGCAGAGTGCCATCTTTAAGATGCGATGTTAAAAGGGTGTCCTGACTCTCTGTGGTCACTAACAATCTTATGGCACTTATCGTAAGAGTAGGGGTGTTAACCCTGGTGTCCTGGCTACATACCCAATCTGGCCCTCATGCCATCATGCACACCTAATCATCCAATTGGCTCATCCATCCTCTCCCTTTAACTATTCCCCAGGTTGTTGCTGTATGTGAGAATGTGTTCTCATTCAACTCACCTGGTTAATTAAAATTAAAATACACTGACTGACATTTTGACACGATTCAGTAGGAGAGATCTCATCTCCTTTCTTGTCAATAACTGAGAATTAGATTGGGATAGCTGTCTGGCACAGAATAACATAACTCATATTGAGGTTTAGCTGGATGCTAAGCCATAAATACAATATAAAACATTTTCCAAACAGTGTGACAGTCCAGTTTGTCATCTGATTAACCTGATGACCTTACCACGTCCTCTCCGTGGCTCTCCTCCTCGTCGTCTCGGCTCAGTAGGTCCAGCAACTTGTCCTTCACCACCTGACAACATATATATGTAACACACATTATCAGGGTCATAAGGACATACACAGTATCACAAAATGATTCATGAAGTGTGGTTTTTACATGCTGTGGTAACTTATGACCAATTTAGTTTAAGGTGAATTTTAACTGTTATAATTGGCACCATAAATAATACAGTAGGTGTAGACTTTACCATGAAATGCTTGCTTACGAGCTCTTCCCAACGATGCAGAGTTAAAAAATAATAATAAAAAGAAAACTAGGAATATAAGAGGAATAAAATACACAAGCATGGAGCTATGTACAGGGAGTACCAGAACCGGATCACTGTGCAGGGGTACCAGGTATTTGAGGTAGATATGTACATGAAGGCATGGTAAAGTGACTAGGCATCAGCATATGTAATAATATCTTGACTCAAGGCCAAACGTCACCGAGGCTGTTATTTTAGTGGCGGTCTTTAAAACCACAGCCAGAGCAGCAGCTCTCTCCGTCTGCGACAAAACACCCCGCACAGGCTCCCCATTAAAACATGAGAAAGGTTTGAAAATAAATACTACTCATGTGTATTTCTAAAGCCCAGAGGGCCCAGAATGACTGGTTTGTCCTTGGCAGAGCTCCAAGCAGACCAAAGCAGTAGGAGAGAGAGACCAACGGCTGAGCTGACTTAATGAAAAGACTGATCACGCACCTCAATCACTCAGCCCAGACAGATATATGGCAAGGCTCTTTCGTCTCAACAATTTAAATGTGAATGTGAATATGTGTGTGTGTGTGATTGGCCTTGAGTCTGAAAAGAAATGTGTGTGTAACCGATTAGACTGGTGTCTCTGGTATGAATTGTTATTCATGTTTTAGTTATTATTTCTTCCGCCAAACATAACTGTCTGTGAGAGTGTTTGATAATGCGTTTGTGAGAATGTGTGTGTTTGGAAGTTTCTACATGGTGTGTGTTCCATGTCTGACCTCATAGGCGTAGTCAAATAGCTCCAGGATGGTAAGGATACTGGCCCCGATGAACAGACCCATCTGACCACCTATATCACCTGGAAGATCAACAATACACAGTTAGAGAGAGGAGAGAGAGAGAGAGCGAGCGCGCGAGAGAGAGAGCTAGCAAGCACTGGACACCCAAGAGCTGAACCCTGAAAAGAATCCCCTATGCCAGCTATTGAAAACACTAAACAACTATATTATCCAAACACACAGGGAAATCAATCAAATTGTTACAGAAATGAAATCCTCCTAATTGGGAAAATGAAACAAAAATACTGAATAAACTAAATTGCTATTTGGCCCTCAAAACAGAATACAAAAATGCAGAATATCTCTACTCTGTCAGAGATACAAAACAGAGACAGATCCTGACCAAATACAGGTTCAGGGAACACCAACTGACTATAGAAAAGGGAGACACAAAAAGACATGGCTACCCAAAGAAAAGCATCTATGTGGTCACTGCATTACAGGGGTAGAGACAGAGATGCACTTTTTCCTGTGAAATACTCCCAAATAAGATAATAATTTTCAAGAAAATATCTCAATCAATTCTCAACTTCTGTGCATTTACTAATGACATTATTATGGGGAGGGAGAAACCGCAGATATTACTGCCAGATACAGTATGTATATGATTGTCATAGCCTGACTTCCCATAACCATTAATTCCCTGAAGTATTTACATTGAATATAACTGACAGTAATATATAGTGTAACCATCATCCATGTACATGTTGTTCTTTATTTATTAGCCATTCTTTCTTTTTCTTTTTATAATCTTATTTTTATTTAATTAAATGTATCTTAATTTGAATTTTAAGAGAGAGAGAGAGAGAGTGGAGATAGAGAGAGAGGAGATGGAGAGCGAGAGCCAGAGCGAGAGAGAGAGAGGGGAAGAAGATAGGAAGGTAATAGCTAGATAGTTGACTATACCCAGTAAGCCTGCCACTTCGTAGGCTTTCTTCTGCTCAATGGTCTCATAGTTCAAGGCCTCAAAGAACACATCCAGGACTAGGATGTTATCCCTAAAAGAGACATCGATAAGATCAGATAACACTTCAATCATGTTAAAGAGAAGTTAATACATTTATCTTGATATTGTCATCCTATTTAACTATCAATCAATGCACTCTTAAGTCATTAGTCATTCTTCACACCTTCAGTCTAAATCCATCAGTTTTTTTAATTGTATTTTTTGAACGTTTTATTAACCATCAGTCTTTTCAAAGTTTGTTAATCTTTCTGTCAATGGGGAAATAGACATACAGGGCATACTATACCTACTATATCAATAGTTGTATTATCAATTGCCATAAGTAAGGGTACTTATTCTCCTACACTGAACCATATGTCCCATACGATGTCATTAGTAGAGTAGCATCTCAACTGATGACTGCATCCACTAGAGAATGCCTATTGTTATTATCATCAAAACCACATTATATGATAACATGACGGATCTCTTCAATACCAGGCTTCCAGTTCTCTTTCCCATTAGTCTGAGCGTCAAAGACATCTCAGTGTAATATCTTCACTTTCCACCCACACACTCCTTACTATTACTACATATAATATATGTGATACTGTAGGCTGATGTATATTAGATTTTTCCTTCTAATGCATTCATCTGTTCCTCTGGAGCCTCCTATAGGCAGGTACTTACGTGATGTATTTCTCAGAGCGGTTGAACTTCTTTTCCAGGTAGCGTGCTGAGGTCTTACTGGGGATCTTGACCATGGACAGCTCCTTGTTGTAGCGTGTCATGTTGCATGGTGTCCTACAGATGCAGTTACTACTCTCCAGCATTGACAACTTGGCTACAGTAGAGAAGACAGGGAGACATGAAGGAGAGGATGAAGGGAGGGATGGAAGAGGGGTAATGGGTGAGAATGGGGGAGAGGGAGGGAAGAGGGGTAATGGATGGGGATGGGGAGAGAGAGGAGAGGGAGAGGGAGAGTTGACCTTAGTTTGAGGGCAACTGAGGGTACAAACACAAACACACACCCATCTCTACAGCATTCCCTACAGTATATACTAACAGTATTTAACAGTATACATGTTTTACCTGGGACAGTGTACTAAAGACATAATGATGGGAGAAAATAAATGTTGATCCTTCTGCTTCCAGGATGATCTATTTGTACATACTGAAGGGGGTTAGTCTAATTTCTACTGATATTTTGTTATGGGGTAGATTTAATATTGCAGATAGATTGTGGCTTCTATCAATATAATTTTATTTTGTACAATTTCCAATCGCCCATATATATTTTTTGTAAATGTGTACTGTACCAGTCAAAAGTTTGGACACACCTACACATTCAAGGGTTTTTCTTTATTTAAAAAAAAAAAAATAGTGAAGACAGCAAAACTATGAAATAACACATATGGAATCATGTATAAACCAAAAAAAGTGTTAAATAAATGAAAATATGATTTTATATATTAGATTCTTCAAAGTAGCCACCCTTTGCCTTGATGACAGCTTTGCACACTCTTGGCATTCTCTCAACCACCTTCACCTGGAATGCTTTTCCATTTGCGCTTAGTGTGACTATCATTTGTTTTCAACAGGACAATGACCCCAAACACACCTCCAGGCTGTGTAAGGGCAATTTGACCCTTATAAGGACACTCTCCTTATTAAGGGCAATTTGACCCTTATAAGGACACTCTCCTTATTAGGGTCAAATTGCCCTCACACAGCCTGGAGGTGTGTTTGGGTTCATTGTCCCATGGAAAACAAATGATAGTGCTACATCAGAGGACCTGGCCTCCACAATCACCTGACCTCAACCCAATTGAGATGGTTTGGGATGAGTTGGACCGCAGAGTGAAGGAAAAGCTTCCAACAAGTGCTCAGCATATGTGGGAACTCCTTCAAGACTGTTGGAAAAGCATTCCTCATGAAGCTGGTTGAGAGAATGCCAAGAGTGTGCAAAGCTGTCATCAAGGCAAAGGGTGGCTACTTTGAAGAATCTCAAATATAAAATATATTTTGATTTGTTAAACACTTTTTTGGTTACTACATGATTCCATATGTGTTATTTCATAGTTTTGATGTCTTCACTTTTAATCTATAATGTAGAAAATATTAACAATAAAGAAAAACACTTGATTGAGTAGGTGTGTCCAAACTTTTAACTGGTACTGTACATACACACACACACATAAATACATATACCTTTAAAAATATATTTCCTTTATTATTTTCCGCTAACCCTACCACCCTTCCCCTAATTGGAGTAAACTAATGACCAACAACACTTAGGCTTTTACTTCCGGCTTATACACACTTTTACGGACACAATCAATTTTACAATAGTTATATTGTTTGTTTTTAGTCCTGTCCTTCCTCTACCCTCAACCTCTCCAAGGGAAGCACAGCCGAGAGCTGCCCAGTGACACGAGCCTACCAGACGAGCTAAACTACTTCTATGCTTGCTTCGAGGCAAATGACACTGAAACATGCATGAGAGCACCAGCTGTTCTGGAAGACTTCTCCGCAGCCAATGTGAGTAAGACCTTTAAAAAAGTCAACATTCACAAGGCTGCAGGGCCAGACAGATTACCAGGACGTGTATTGCGAGCATGTGCTGACCAACTGGCAAGAGTCTTCACTGACATTTTCAACCTCTCCCTGACCAAGTCTGTAATACCAACATGTTTCAAGCAGACCTCCATAGTCCCTGTGCACAAGAACACTAAGGTAACCTGCTTAAATGACTACCAACCCGTAGCACTCACGTCTGTAGCCATGAAGTGCTTTGAAAGGCTGGTCATGGCTCACATCAACACCATTATCCCAGAAACCCTAGACCCACTCCAATTTGTATACTGCCTAACAGATCCACAGATGATGCAATCTCTATTGCACTCCAAACTGCCCGTTCCCACCTGGACAAAAGGAACACCTATGTGAGAATGCTATTCATTGACTATAGCTCAGGATTCAACACCATAGTGCCCTCAAAGATCATCACTAAGCTAAGGACCCTGGGACTAAACACCTCCCTCTGCAACTGGATCCTGGACTTTCTGACGGGCCGCCCCCAGGTGGTAAGGGTAGGTAACAACACATCTGCCATGCTGATCCTCAACACAGGAGCCCCTCAGGGCTGTGTGCTCTGCCCCCTCCTGTACTCCCTGTTCACTCATGACTGCACAGCGAGGCACGACTCCAACACCATCATTAAGTTTTCAGATGACACAACAGTTGTAGGCCTGATCACCGACAACGACGAGACAGCCTATAGGGAGGAGGTCAGAGACCTGGCCATGTGGGGCCAGGACAATAACTTCTCCCTCAACGTGATCAAGACAAAGGAGATAATTGTGGACTACAGGAAAAAGAGGACCAAGCACGCCACCATTCTCATTGACGGTGCTGTAGTGGAGCAGGTTGAAAGCTTCAAGTTCCTTGGTGTCCACATCACCAATAAACTAACATGGTCCAAGCACACCAAGACAGTCGTGAAGAGGGCACAACAAAACCTCTGGAGATTGAAAAGATTTGGCATGGGCCCTCAGATCCTTAAAAGGTTCTACAGCTGCACCATCGAGATCATCTTGACTGGTTGCATCACTGCCTGGTATGGCAACTGCCCGGCCTCCGACCGCAAGGAACTACAGTGGGTAGTGCGTAGGGTCCAGCCATCCAGGACCTCTATACCAGGCGGTGTCAGAAGAAGACTCCAGCCACCCTAGTCATAGACTGTTTTCTCTGCTACCTCACGGCAATCGGTACCGGAGCACCAAGTCTAGGTCCAAGAGGCTTCTAAACAGCTTCTACCCCCAAGCCATAAGACTCCTGAACATCTAATCAAATGGCTACCCAGACTATTTACACCGTTGCTACGTTCTGTTGTTATCGTCTATGCAAAGTCACTTTAATAACTCTACCTACATGTACATATTACCTCGACTAACTGGTATATTCTCACTATTGTTATTTTACTGCTGCTCTTTAATTACTTGTTACTTTTATTTCTTACTCTTATTCGTATTTTTTATTTAAAAAACATACATTTTTTATATTTTTTATATATCTAAAAAAATACAAATAATTAACTGCATTGTTAGTTGTGGCTCGTAAGTAAGCATTTCACTGTTGTTGTATTCGGCGCATGTGACTAATACAAATTTGATTTGATCTATTTCTAATGTTCTATTTGCCATATATTTTTAACTGTGCTGTTTCACAAAAGTTCTGAACCTATATACATTTTACAGACACAGCA
Source organism: Salvelinus fontinalis (assembly GCF_029448725.1). Taxonomy (NCBI): domain Eukaryota; kingdom Metazoa; phylum Chordata; class Actinopteri; order Salmoniformes; family Salmonidae; genus Salvelinus; species Salvelinus fontinalis. The sequence continues at coordinate 79,188,811 of NC_074666.1, read as the reverse complement.
TATTTTACATTTGTTATCTTGTTGTTATTAGTCCCAGCCTTCAGCTCCATTCAACCCCTCCCATCTATCTCTTCACACCATCTATATTGGATTTCCATTTGCCATTTATTTTCCACTGTGCTGTGATGCTTCACAAAAGTTCTGAACCTTTCTATTCTCATAGTTTCTACCGATTGTAAATGAACTATTACCCTCAACAACTGTGGACACTGTAAATGCCCTCATGAAATACACAGGAATGTTTTAAGAATTTTCCAGACATTTCTATCCATTCCTGGAAGAATATAAATACTCGTCTAATCTGTCTGGTCCTATCCAAATCAATTTCCTCTGACAATAACCAGTCTCACTCACATTCTCAACACATTCTAGCCTGCTGCTGGGTTCCCTTAATGCATAAAAATATAAAATCTGATCTCCCAACCCTAATCTCTCACTGTGACAATAGTATGGCAGTCTCCCCAGCTCGCCCTGGGCAGGGCGGAGTCTCCCTTGGATTACTAATAGCCTTCAGGGCCAAGTGGTCACATAATTGCAACAGGAAATTCAATATGGCACCTCAGTCGCTTTTCATTCTCATTCAAATAAGGGGTTATTGGATCCGGGTAGCAGTGTGCATTCATAACCCTGATTTACACACTCTCTCCCTCTTTCTATTTCTCTCTCTCCCCACATCACAATCTTACTCTCTTTCCGCTTTTTCCCTACCTCTGTCTCTATTTCCTTCGCTCTCTCTCCCTCTATCGTTCTGTCTTTCTCTCTCTATTTCTCTCTCTCTATCCACCGTCTCATCTCTGTCAAAAACAATTATTCTAACCAAATCATCTGCTTTATTTCATATTTCCAAGCTTATTAAGAAATAGTGTTTTTAATGACTTAACACTCTCCATTACCCTGTCTTTGGCTGTGAACAGAATGTTATATTTAAGCTAGCAGTTGTTCAACCCGGAGACAAGCTAATCCTTTTATTGTAGGTTTGGTTTAAAACCATTATGTGAGATGAGAGGATCTTCTGTCATTCATCCTGCAATGAAACCGCATTTCTAAAACGATTACGCTAGTAATGTGATTGTATGATCAGGTTACTGTGGGCAATGCTATCCAAGTCGACATTTCACAGGACAACAAATGTCTGTGTTTTCCTCTGTGTGTATAATTAGGCACAGAGAAGATTTCTGTGTTCCTCTGTAATCTAGTCACAGGACCCTTCAGTGAGAACAGATGCAGCTGTCTTCCATTAAAACAGCAGCCACACTGTTTCTGTCTCCCAAACTTCCTGACTGACACGTTGGTATAAAAAAAGAACAACTTCAAACTTGACTAAGTGAAAACGGTGCGGTGGGTATATCAAATTGGTTCACAGTCTAACTAGGAACTGATTTGCATAGAATTATTGGGTCTGTGTCTTGGATGGAATAAGCACAGCCATTTCAAATTAAACCAATTCAGGAGGAGCGAGAGGGAGCGAGAGGGAGCTGGCCAGGCTGGACCAAGCACAAGAGGGTACTCTAGCTCTCCACAGTCCCAGTATACATACCTTGGCTTCACATCCTCTTTATTTGAGACACATTGCCTACAGTGGACGAGCCAGGGTCAAAGCGTAATAATTGCCAGTGTTTGTGTGTGTCTGTTGCATGGTAGGTAAGTTAGACACCTCTACTACACAAAACACATAAACACTTTTCAATCAATTTAATTTAGAGGAATAAACTAGGTCATGTCTCATCTGATTTTCATTTATCCCTTCAGTAAAGTATTAGTCTGTAGTATAGGTATAAATTAATATATAAAAACAGCCTACAAAAAAATTAGACGAAGGAGAAAGTGAGAATAAAAAGTCAATATCCCAGTTTTACAGAAAATAACAGTTCAATATAGATGGGCTTAGGCACAAAATGAGATCCTACTATATGTGAATGATCCTACTGTATGTGAATGATCCTACTGTATGTGAATGATCCTACTGTATGTGAATGATCCTACTGTATGTGAATGATTTTACTGTATGTGAATGATCCTACTGTATGTGAATGATCCTACTGTATGTGAATGATCCTACTGTATGTGAATGATCCTACTGTATGTGAATGATTCTACTGTATGTGAATGATCCTACTGTATGTGAGTGATCCGACTGTATGTGAATGATCCTACTGTATGTGAGTGATCCGATTGTATGTGAATGATCCTACTGTATGTGAGTGATCCGACTGTATGTGAATGATCCTACTGTATGTGAATGATCCTACTGTATGTGAATGATCCTACTGTATGTGAATGATTTTACTGTATGTGAATGATTCTACTGTATGTGAATGATCCTACTGTATGTGAATGATCCTACTGTATGTGAATGATCCTACTGTATGTGAATGATTCTACTGTATGTGAGTGATCCAACTGTATGTGAGTGATCCTACTGTATGTGAGAGATCCGACTGTATGTGAGTGATCCGACTGTATGTGAATGATCCTACTGTATGTGAATGATCCTACTGTATGTGAATGATTCTACTGTATGTGAATCATTCTACTGTATGTGAATCATCCTACTGTATGTGAATGATCCTACTGTATGTGAGTGATCCGACTGTATGTGAATGATCCTACTGTATGTGAATGATCCTACTGTATGTGAATGATTCTACTGTATGTGAATCATTCTACTGTATGTGAATCATCCTACTGTATGTGAATGATCCTACTGTATGTGAGTGATCCGACTGTATGTGAATGATCCTACTGTATGTGAATGATTCTACTGTATGTGAATGCATACAGCTCCCCTCCTCTCAACACACACAGATATACACAGATTCCTTATTTGTAAAATATACAGTATGAAAGTAAAATGAACCGAGGGAAGCTTCTAGACCTGGCTTTTCTAGAGGAAAAAAAACAGCCGAGTAAATACTAATCCTAGATACCAGGGCCAACCAGCACAACGAGAGAACTTCTGTATTCTTTATGAATGATCAATAATACATGTGTAGCTAACTAATACGGAATGTGTCAAATCTTTTGGGAATTGGTAAGACACTTGTGTTGACACAATGTACCTTCCCTTCATGCTCATGGAGAAACAGGAATGCTATGATGTCAAATGATTTCTGCCCAATCAAACCAAACAGCAAAAACAAGAGGAGGCGTGAGAGAGAGGAGAGAGGAGGAGGAGGTGTTGCACTCCCGGTAAGTATTCTATTAATACGAAGCACTGCAGCAACGCATAATATTTTACCACCAACACTACTCTTTTGTCCACTTGAGACTACGAGTTTCCTGGGGAAGTTGTGAAGCACCGGGGAAGCTGTGAAGTGCGCTGTACAGCCTGCACTCTAGCCTGTTGTGTGATTGTGTTTATGAGTCTGTATTAAAGAATGTGAAACCATGTTGTGTATGTTAACTATTGCCTGGTTCTGTTCATGAGTCTGTTATTAGATATGTATGTTTACTGCTTTTCATTAAATCATGTATGGCTAATGTATTTGTTCATATTGGCAGAATATTGTATAGCAGGGTTCCCCAACTGGCGGCCCTTCAATTTTTTCATTTTATTTCAATGTTGACATCAAAGACAGTAAAAACACCAGGAAATCAGCTCCAAGAGATTTTAATATAAGAAATATTTTCCAAAGTATTCCCATGCGTAATAGAGAGACACATCGTATTCAAGCGTAAGCAAGGTTTGAAATGTTTTAGTCAAAAATATTTGTTTGGGCTTCTTGCGATCAATTTGCAATCTACAAATTATTTGTAATTATGTTCCGGCCCCCAAACCATTCGCTCAAGAAAAAGATCAGCCTGCGGCTGAATCTAGTTGATGGTCGTGTTGTATAGGCAATATTGCCTACAGAAATTGGTTCAGTTATAGCCTAAAATAAATGTGTTCATATGGGTAGAATATTGTTTGTTAGGTACACCATCCCGTTCACAAAATTGGTTCACTCCTACAGACAGTGAGTCACGTGGTGTCAAGGGTACTGGCTGGTGGCGTTGGTGTAAACGTCTGGGGAATGTTTTCCTGGCACACGTTAGGTCCCTTGATACCAATTGAGCAACGGTTCCACTCCCCGAAGAATTCAGGTTGTTCTGGAGGCAAAGGTGGGTCCGACCCAGTACTAGATGGATATACCTAATAAACTGACCACTGAGTGGATATCAATTCATTCATATGGTTATATAAAGGCTGAAGGCTAAAAACAGCCTATACTATATCTAGACCTATATCTAGTTTCTACAATCTATTTTCATTTTAAATCATGGCTTTTGGTTCTCTCTAGTTTTTACACCATCCACTAACACCAACCATTTCCTACAAAACATTTATTTATCAACAAAAAATCTTAGCAAAATACAAAAATTGACGTGGCAAAAATAAGTAGGCCTAAAATATTTTTTTTAAATAACCCCCCCAAAAATACAAGAGTAGGCTACATGACAATGAAGCGCCATAAAAACAAGTTCACAAACAAATCATCCAAGAATGTGCTTGGTGTTCTGGTGTCACGTTCTGACCTTAGTTCCTTTGTTTTGTCTTTTGTTTTAGTATGGTCAGGGCGTGAGTTGGGTGGGTTGTCTATGTTAGTTTTTCTATGATTTTCTATTTCTGTGTTTGGCCTGATGGTTCTCAATCAGAGGCAGCTGTCAATCGTTGTCCATGATTGGAAACCATATTTAGGAGCCTGTTTTCTGTTGGGTTTTGTGGGTGGTTATTTTCAGTCTTTGTGTGTCTGCACCAGACAGAACTATTTCGGTTTTCACTTTGTTGTTTTGTAATTTGAAGTGTTCAGTTTTGGATTATTATTAAATAAGATGAACACCAACCACGCTGCGCTTTGGTCCTCTCCTTCCACCGGCGACAACCGTTACATCTGGTCTCATAAGGATTTTGGAGTCATTGAAAGGGTTGAACTTGAAGAAGTGTCCAAGTAGACTAGGTGCTCATTTCTCTCAGATGGATTTTGGAGTATTCACAACTGCTACTTGAAAGTGTAGGCAACGCTGTTCAGGTAAGACTCCATCCGTTGAGTCATGGTGTAGGCTATTTCTCAACCAGCGACTTCAGATCCTTCTGTTGCTTATGGTAGCAGGGTCTTTGCCATGGCGGTGGAATGCCAGCAAGTTGCTGCTCCCTTCTCGTTTCACCTCCTTGCTGCTGTTGTTGCAATGCCTCGACGAACTTCCAAATGGTGGGGTGGGTAGCGCCAAGATTCAACCAAAAAGTTCAATGCCAGCTCTCAACTCCATTGTTGGTCTTTGCCAAGTCTTGCAGTACAGCATCGTAGCAGCACCAAAATTCAGAAAATAAATAAATAGGTAGAAGCATATTAGCAACAATTTAATTGGCCTTGGGCATGATGTCATCAATAGTAAGAAAAATAATAATAAAGCCATTATTATGTTAAACAAGCCATACATATGGGAAACATTGGCTTTCTTCCAATGAGTCCGACTTTCTCCCCAACCCATGTTGTCTGTAAGTATGTGAGGGGGTCCTCCAGTTGATGTTCCGGGGAACTGAAAGAACCAGGTATCCAGACACTGTAACCTCATCATTCAGGGTTATGCGACGTCGGCATTTCAAAAGTGTGATATTCGGTGCACTTCCAGAAGGACTTATTTGCTGTCTGTCGTTCCTGTCTGTAGGGGTAGCCTTCATGCAGCAAGATATTTTTTCCACGCACCCAGAGGATAAACTCGGGTTCCACTGTAGCTTTCTCTGACCTCCTCTAAGAATAGGGAATGAGGAGGGTAGCGGTGCAAGATCTTTTTAAGCACAATATTTGGATTATTAGCATATGAAAGACATGCAATTCGATTGCTGGATTATCGAAGCCATCCATCCAACACATTTATTCAGATCCGGCAGTTCAAAGAGGAGAGTTTCAAAGGTAATCAATTAGGCCTAGTTATTATTCATTAGCAGCATACATTTCCATTCATTCTCTTAAATCTCTTAAAATAGCTTATACTCTTCTTGTGCAATGTATAGCCTACTGCATGCACTATAATGCAAGCCGAGATCTACCGCAGATGTATTTCTTAAACATGACTTAAAAAACTTAAGCCTATGCAACATTAACCAATTAAAACTGTTCTGTAGAAATGAGGTTTGTGCTGTAGGCTATAGGCCCAATACATTATCACTATGCTATGCTTGAATTGCCCTGCCAATTTTGAAATTATATATATTTATAAATGGTATATGATCACACTGGTACAGGATCAATTGTTGTATTACTTTTGAGGCACAGCTGAGCGAGTATAATATATATTATATATTCGACTCAACAATACCGTCCCTCCGCTCTCCCTCCCTTAGCTGATGGAAAAACTCAATTCACACTGCATTATTTATGCCTCATGCACCAATTCATGTTGTTACTCCTATGACCAGAGAAAGTGAAATATAATATATTAAATATATAATATTAATATTATAATATTAATATATTAAATAAGACACAAGCCGCTAATAATAACAAGGCAAGCTTATCGGAACACTTTGCTATGCTCATCTATGGCAGATGCAGTGCTGGTTATAGCGTGAGTGGAAGTAGGGAGAACGTACATTTTATGGCTCATAAAAATGTTGAACAAAGTGTTGACAGTGCTGGATAACAACTTAAACATGTAATGTACTTACTCATAAAAACAGGCTTATAGGTGCACTTGATTTGCTCTCTGGGCCTGCTGGGTAGGTGGAGTTCTACCTTCAGAATCATGAAATGATTAAAAATGGGGACACTTTGCCTTCCCGGAGCTAGGGCTGCTGAATCAACTGCATCTACCATCAACAGTGCGAAACAAATAAAAAAAATAGGAACGGAAAGCTTTATTGTTGGGTTTTTTACCGAAATGTTTGGTGATCGACTAGAAATGCCTTGGAGGTCGACCAGTTGATCGTGATCAACCGGTTGGTGATCACTGCTATAGCCTATAGATCATTTTATGCCCATATGAATAAATGTATTTTAGGCCATGTAAAGAACAGCTATGCATGATTTAATGAAAAGCAGCAAACAGACACAATTTTTTTTCACATTATATAATTTAAAACTCAGAAACAGAAACAGGCAATAGGCGATACAGCTGGCTTCACAGTTTTCCTGACAAATAGGCCTACAAAGAAACTTGACGATGTTGAATGCGCGAGGGGGTCTGTGCGCTGCGTAGTACCTTCGACAAAAAGACATGTAAGTGTGTGCGTTTGTGTGCATTCATATTGTGGACTTACCAAGGGCAGGCTCGGCACAGTCTTTGTACTGTTCAGGGGTACAGAATGGAGAATCACCTAGAAGGACAGAAGGAGCACAGAAGGAAGGGGAGGAAAGTTCAGATTCAGCTTTTCTGCTAGATATATTTATGAAATGTAGTACCTCTGAATGACTTATGAGTTTGTTTTTCTCAAACTGTAAACAGCTCAGATTCTGTGGAATATGGTTACAAAGCTATCAGTGATTTAATAAAGTTACCGGAATCTTCAGTAATTTGGAGTACTTAACAGAAAAGCTATGGCAATCTATCGGAACTTTGGTAATTTATACTTGAATAACATACATCTGTGTTCATATTGTTCATGAGTTTCTAGTAGCTAGACCATATGGGTCAAGAGAAAATAGCCTAATTAATGAAAATTTACTTTTCAATTAACTCTGCAACTCTTCCAACTATTGACTTTTCTTCACAACTGCCACCAACTTGACACCAAAACATTGGCAACAAATACATATTGACATAGTCAAATAAATTAAAGTGTGTAAAAAAATGATAAAGGTTATTATGATGAAACTCTCATATTAAACACCAATGGTATTCCCTAAGTTGATGGTTTATATTTATGATATTGTTTTACAGCTTTGTCATATTTATTTGTTTTTGTTGATATTTTAAAATTATCTTATTTAATGATGTGATGTATTCTGCATGTGAAACGGCCACACAGAGGGCCATAGACAACACTTTAGACAACACCAGTCTGCCTACCCATGTGAGAGACGCAGACTCGGTCTCAACCTTTAAGTCTTTACTGAAGACTTATCTCTTCAGTAGGTCATATGATTGAGTGTAGTCTGGCCCAGGAGTGTGAAGGTGAACGGAAAGGCTCTGGAGCAACGAACCGCCCTTGCTGTCTCTGCCTGGCCGGTTCCCCTCTCTCCACTGGGATTCTCTGCCTCTAACCCTGTTACAGGGGCTGAGTCACTGGCTTACTGGTGCTCTTTCATCCCGTCCCTGGGAGGGGAGCGTCACTTGAGTGGGTTGAGTTACTGACGTGATCTTCCTGTCTGGGTTGGCGCCCCCCCTTGGTTTGTGCTGTGGTGGAGATCTTTGTTGGCTATACTCGGCCTTGTCTCAGGATTATAAGTTGGTGGTTGAAGATATCCCTCCAGTGGTGCGGGGGCTGTGCTTTGGTAAAGTGGGTGGGGTTATATCCTTCCTATTTGGCCCTGTCCGGGGGTATCTTCGGATGGGGCCACAGCGTCTCCTGACCGCTCCTGTCTCAGCCTCCAGTATATATGCTGCAGTAGTTTGTGTCGGGGGGCTAGGGTCAGTTGGTTATACCTGGAGTACTTCTCCTGTCTTATCCAGTGTCCTGTGTGAATTTAAGTATGCTTTCTCTAATTCTCTCGTTCTCTCTTTCTTTCTCTCTCTGAGAACCTGAGCCCTAGGACCATACGCCAGGACTACCGGGCATGACGACTCCCTGCTGCCCCCAGTCCGCCTGGCCTTGCTGCTATTCCAGTTTCAACGGTTCTGCCTGCGGTTACGGAACCCCTACCTGTCCCAGACCTGCTGTTTTCAACTCTTAATGATCGGCTATGAAAAGCCAACAGATTTATTCCTGATTATTATTTGACCATGCTTGTCATCTATGAACATTTTGAAAATCTTGGCTCTCTCTAATTTTCTCCTTCTCTCTTTCTTTCTCTCGGAGGACCTGGGACCATACGTCGGGACTGCCGGGCGTGGTGGCTCCTTGCTGTCCCCAGTCCGCCTGGCCTTGCTGCGGTTCCGGTTTCAGCTGTTCTGCCTGCGGTTATAGAACCGCCACCTGTCCCAGACCTGTTGTTTTTCAACTCTTAATGATCGGCTATGAAAAGCCAACTGAATATTATTCATGATTATTATTTGACCATGCTTGTCACTTATGAACATTTTTGAACATCTTGGCATAGTTCTGTTATAATCTCCACCCGGCACAGCCAGAAGAGGACTGGCCACCCCTCATAGCCTGGTTCCTCTCTAGGTTTCTTCCTAGGTTTTGGCCTTTCTAGGGAGTTTTTCCTAGCCACCGTGCTTCTACACCTGCATTCTAGCTGTTTGGGGTTTTAGGCTGGGTCTCTGTACAGCACTTCGAGATATTAGCTGATGTACGAAGGGCTATATAAAATAAACTTGATTGATTGATTGACCTGGGATCATCTAGAGTACCCACAGGGGACAATAGATGTTTTATGACAGATTACACAAAATCCTTGAAAGACACCAACATTCTGATAGTTTAATGGTAAACTGTGAACGTTTCCAGGAATATACCCTCCCTTTGCAACCCTACTGTGGAAGCAGTCAAGGAGACTCGCAACATGCAAACATCTACCACACCTAAAGAGAGTGTGAGAGAGAAATAGAGCTTTGTGTGGAGCAAGGTGATAGACAAGCCTTGGAGCAGAAAGCTTTAATACACCAACACAAATCTTGACATTACACCTTACAGCTCTTTGACCTTTTCAAACCCACCACAGACTTTAGATGACTTTATCAACCACAACAACTACTGTAACTCCTTTATCAAACTTTCCTCACCCTGTTCTATGTCTTCAAATAGTCCTTGATGAAAAACCATGGCACATAGCCCAAACAATTGTTTTTCTTTTGCACATGGCTCAGACAATGCTATATTACAGACTCTATCCACATGTTTTGTTTAGTGTGAAAAGGGGAAAGAAAGTGTGTGCTCTTACCGGGCATGTGCACCATCCTGCAGTTACAGTTTTCCACGATGTAGCGTGTCTCACAGTCGATCCTGCAAGCTGTCACACTATAGGCCTGGAAGAAGCCAGAGTCTAGGGCCTTGGACTCACACTCTCCCCATGGAGGAGGCAGGTAGGTCAGCTACAACACCGGAGAGACACAGTGTGGGGATTGAGCAGAGAGACAGAGAGAGAGTGACAGGGAAAAACACTGAAGTCTAAAACTCCCATAGACACATAGGAGATGTCATGGTGTTATTGTGATTTAGAGCCATCAGAGAGAGGTTCCAAAAGGCCCTCTAGAACACAGCAGGCTAGATGACAGAGGAACAAATGGAAGGTCTGGCCAACAGACTGGTCTGAGTGGGACACATTCACAGATACAGTCTCTCGCTGTGAAAACAGGTTCCAAGAACACAAAAGCTCCAAATGTTTCCCCCCTTTCGCCCCCACCCCATCCCCATGGCTCTGGAGACGGGAACAGCAGACTAGGCGAGAGGGACACCAGTAGGAGCTGTGTGAGCGCCCATCTGCCCTGCACGCAGGCGGCCCTCTCCAGCCGCTCCGCTACTCTCCGTTCAGCATCCATCACCCAGCGCCCCCTGCATTGTGGGAGATGCAGTTTCCTCAGCCAAATACCAGTTCTTGGATCAAAATAATCCTCATCCTGCCAGGTCAGATTTGGCTGTGGAATGTCTGTTAGCACAGATAACATTGGAGAAGAATCCCTCCAATCAGAGACTGATACTGTATCCATGCATCCAGATTAGTTTGCTGTTGTTAACTTGAACACAGAATTCCCTCGATATCAGCAAGCGAGAAGTTGATTTTCAAATCAAATCAAAGTTTATTTGTCACGTGCGCCGAATACAACAGGTGTAGACCTTACAGTGAAATGCTTACTTACAGGCTCTAACCAATAGTGCAAAAAAGGTGTTAGGTGAACAATAGGTAAGTAAAGAAATAAAACAACAGTAAAAAGACAGGCTATATACAGTAGCGAGGCTGTAAAAGTAGCGAGGCTACATACAGACACGTGTTAGTCAGGCTGATTGAGGTAGTATGTATACATGTAGATATTGTTAAAGTGACTATGCATATATGATGAACAGAGAGTAGCAGTAGCGTAAAAGAGAGGTTGGCGGGTGGTGGGTGGTGGGACACAATGCAGATAGCTCGGTTAGCCAACGTGCGGGAGCACTGGTTGGTCGGGTCAATTGAGGTAATATGTACATGAATGTATAGTTAAAGTGACTATGCATATATGATAAACAGAGAGTAGCAGCAGCGTAAAAAGAGGGTTTGGGGGGGGGGTTGGGGGGGCACACAATGCAAATAGTCAGGGTAGCCCATTTGATTAACTGTTCAGGAGTCTTATGGGTTGGGAGTAAAACTGTTGAGAAGCCTTTTTGTCCTAGACTTGGTACTTCAGTACTGCTTGCCATGCGGTAGTAGAGAGAACTATGACTGGGGTGGCTGGGTTCTTTGACAACTTTTAGGGCCTTCCTCTGACACCGCCTGGTGTAGAGGTCCTGGATGGCAGACACCTTAGCCCCAGTGATGTACTGGGCCGTACGCACTACCCTCTGTAGTGCCTTGCGGTCAGAGGCCGAGCAGTTGCCATACCAGGCAGTGATGCAACCAGTCAGGATGCTCTCGATGTTGCAGCTGTAAAACCCTTTGAGGATCTCAGGACCCACGACTGTCTTGGTGTGTTTGGACTATTCTAGTTTGTTGTTGATGTGGACACCGAGGAACTTGAAGCTCTCAATCTGCTCCACTACAGCTCGATTGAAACACGACTATTGAAGCAAACAAATCAAAACATTTCAAACTAGCCCTGGCCTCACTCACATATTGTAGGTCTGGCCACGCTCCTATAGGTCTCCAGTCACAATTAAAAAGTCCCTAAAGGCCAGCTGTTCATCACTTCTAGGAAGATAGACTTTCCCAGCACTGTCGATTTCATTAAGATGAGAGGCAGGTGCTCCTCAGCGGCAGTCAGTCCACCACCTTTCCCATCACCTTCATACCTCTGCTAATCTTTCCTCATGTCCTAATTGGAGTGGGCTCTGGCTGATGTATAACACTATTATCCTGCTGTAATCAAATATCTAATCATCAGAGTAGATAGATGTCTGCGCCCACTATGGGGTGATCTGATGACCTGATTAAATACACTCCAATGACGGCCAGGACCCTCTCTGCCCCTCTCCACACATTATTCATCAATGACCACACACTCTGCCATTGGGATGCACATTTATTTATTTTTAATTTTTATTTTACCATAATTTTACCAGGTAAGTAGACTGAGAACACGTTCTCATTTGCAGCAACGACCTGGGGAATAGTTGCAGGAGAGAGGAGGGGGATGAATGAGCCAATTGTAAACTGGGGATTATTAGGTGACCATGATGGTTTGAGGGCCAGATTGGGAATTTAGCCAGGACACCGGGGTTAACACCCCTACTCTTACGATAAGTGCCATGGGATCTTTAATGACCTCAGAGAGTCAGGACACCCGTTTTAACGTCCCATCCGAAAGACGGCACCCTACACAGGGCAGTGTCCCCAATCACTGCCCTGGGGCATTGGGATATTTTTTAGACCAGAGGAAAGAGTGCCTCCTACTGGCCCTCCAACACCACTTCCAGCAGCATCTGGTCTCCCATCCAGGGACTGACCAGGACCAACCCTGCTTAGCTTCAGAAGCAAGCCAGCAGTGGTATGCAGGGTGGTATGCTGCTGGCAATATACTACATCAGCACATCAGCAATTAGAAAGCATATTAGAAACTGATCAAAACTAAAATGCAACAGTTGAATCAACAAGGGGCATAATTAAAGTTGTTGACTCAAGATTTGGAATTAGGCTTTGGGAGCTCTACATGGATTTGCTAACTTTGGGGATTTTGTTGAAAATCGGAGCTGTGAGTGGAGTTTTATTAACGAAACAGTACAGTATAGTATATCAGTTCATCCCTCTCCCATGGACACTAGGTTGCCAAGACCAAAAATACATTACTGAGACCCATCCAGAAGAGAGGCTCAGTGTCTGTAATGGAACTGTAATTTACAGACACGGGAATGCCCTTGTGACTTCTGTGGAAAGCATAGCAAAGAACACTTTAATATTTGAAACTCCCCTATACTTAAAATAATGACAAAATACAGAGGGTTATCAAAGAACACAGGCAATCTAGTGTGTGTGTGTGTGTGTGTGTGTCTGTGTTCATGCATTATTAAGTGCCTATAGTGGCTGTGTACTTTGGCTTCTGTGCACTTATTTTTTTGATGAAGTGGCTTTTATCTGGAAGTAATAATACGAGTTCATTTGAGTGCATGACTTCAGCTCCGCCTCACTATTGAGCTGTCTGGTTGGATCTGATTACAATCGCACACCAATGACCACAGGCAGCCATTGTACTTTTACAAAGTCCCCACAGTACTGCTAATCATGAAGACATATCGGCTATATTCAGCCTGATTATAAGCATGGTCATCACATGGCGTCTCACAAGATGTCCTCAGGTTGGCTCTGTCAGGAACTAAAGTTGTGCCACGCTGCAGGAACACAAGGGCCAAGCCACAGTAGGAAGTCTGGGGAATCTTTGAATTCAAAGTGCAAAGTGGAGTTAATTAGCTGGTGTCTAAATCTACTGCGTTTCCCACTGTGCTGGTGCAATGGGGAGGATGAAGGATGATGATGTTGTGCCAGTCAGTCACACAGAGCCAGTCACACAGACAGAGCTGAGCTGGAGCTGAGACTGCTGGGAGCTCTACGGCCCAGGGGGCCTGCCTGGCCACACCATGATTGGAGGCCTCCAGAGTCCCCTGCATGCCTGCCTGCCTGCCTGCCTGCCTGCTTGCCTGCCTGCCTGCCTTCCGCTGTACAGTAGACCTTCTCTGTATGCTTATCGCTGGCATACTTGTTCTTCTTTTTCCTCTCATCTTCTTCAGGACGTGTGTTGTTTTTCAAACTTCTGGAAATGACTGAACATGTTTTGAATCTTCCTTCTTCATTCCCTTTTTTAAATGATGGGAGTATACAGTTTATTATACGTTTATTGTACAGTTTCTTCTTTATATGTACAGTGCCTTCAGAAAGTATTCATACCCGTTGACTTATTCCACACTGTGTTGTGTTACAGCCTGAATTCAAAATGGATTCAATAGATTTTTCTCTCTCACTCATCTACACACAATATCCCATAGTGACAAAATGAAAACGTTTTTTTTTTTTTTACATTTTTGCAAATGTATTGAAAATGGGATGCAGAAATATCAATTTACATAAGTATTCACACCCCTGAGTCAATACTTTGTAGAAGCACCTTTGGCAGCGATTACAGCTGTGAGTCTTTCTGGGTAAGTTTTTAAGAGCTTTCCACACCTCAATTGTGCAACATTTCTCCACTATTCTTTTCAAAATTCTCCAAGCTCTGTCATTTTGGTTGTTGATCATATAGACAACTATTTTCAGGTGTTTCCATAGATTTTCAAGCAGATTTAAGTCACAACTGTAAAACTCCTGAGATCATTTAGGCATACCATAACAAAGGGGTTGAATACTCATTGACTCGACATTTCAGCTTTTCATTTTCAATTAATTTGTACAAATTTCAAAAAACATAATTCCACTTTGAAATTATGAGGTATTGTGTGTTGGCCAGTGACCAAAAATCTCAATATGAATCCATTTTAAATTCAGGCTGTAACACAACAAAATGTGGAAAAAGTCAAGGGATGGGAATACTTTCTAAAGGTACTGTATAGGTTTTCTGCTTTATCAGTCCATGGTTGTGGACTACAGGAAAAGGAGGACCGAGCACGCCTCCATTCTCATCGACGGGGCTGTAGTAGAGCAGGGTGAGAGCTTCAAGTTCCTTGGCATCCACAAAACCAACAAACTAACATGGTCCAAGCACACCAAGACAGTCGTGAAGAGGGTACGACAAAACCTATTCCCCCTCAGGAGATTGAAAAGATTTGGCATGGGTCCTCAGATCTTCAAAAGGTTTTACAGCTGCACCATCGAGAGCATCCTGACGGGTTGCATCACTGCCTGGTATGGCAACTGCTTGGCCTCCGACCTCAAGGCACTACAGAGGGTAGTGCGTACGGCTCAGTACATCACCGGGGCCAAGCTTCCTGCCATCCAGGACCTCTATACCAGGCAGTGTTAGAGGAAGGCCCTAAAAGTTGTCAAAGACTCCAGCCACCTTAGTCATAGACTGTTCTCTCTGCTACCGCACTTGCAAGCGGTACCGGAGCGCCAACTCTAGGACCAAGAGGCTTCTAAACAGCTTCTACCCCCAAGCCATAAGACTCCTGAACATATACTCAAATGGCTACCCAGACTATTTGCATTGCCCCCCTCTTTTACATCGCTGCTACTCTCTGTTATTATCTGTGCATAGTCACTTTAATAACACTACCAACATGTACATATTACCTCAATTACCTCGACACCGGTGCCCCCGCACATTGACTCTGTACCGGTACCCCGGTAATTTACTGCTGCTCTTTAATGATTTGTTATTGTTATCTCTTACTTTTTTGTAGGTATTTTCTTAAAACTGCTATGTTGATTAAGGGCTTGTAGGTAAGCATTTCACTGTAAGGTCTACACCGGTTGTATTCGGCGCATGTGACAAATAAAATGTTATTTTGATTTGATTTGATTTTAATTGCAGAACAGGCATCTCATGTAAATGCTGGAGACATAAGCGATTTGAAGTATGAGGAAAAATAGATGAATAGTGACATGAATCTGTCAGCTAAGACAAGGGAAATCCAGCCAACTCCCTGTGGCAACTTAGATAAAAACATCTCCAGGGTCAGAGAAGGAGAGTGGGAGAGAAGACGGGAGAGAGAGAGACAGAGAGAGACAGAGAGAAAGACAGAGTGATAAAGAGAGATACTCCCAGTCAGGGAGTGGGCAGAGATAAGAGGTCAGACCTAGGGCTGTTGTGGTGACCGTATTAGTGCCACACCATTGGTCACGAGTCATGAAGGCAGTCAAATTCCACGGTAATTAGGTTTCTCCAAGCTCTGATGCTGCTGATGGTCATTAGTAGCCTACAAAACTTACTAACTGCCTGGTACTCAGCACTCTATTGTCCCTCTAATCACTCTGACATCAATGCAAATGTTATCGAAAATCTAATCAAACACTTCATGAGAGCCCGTGAGTTCATGTTGGTCAACATTTCTATGGGCTATGCAATTCCACGAGAAAGCAGGGTGATGGCCTCTATTAAAAAGAGGAGGATCTATAAGCTAGGCCTACTATATTTACTTCTCAACTTTCCTAATATGAAGCACATTGCTTATCTTTACAACAGGAGTATAGCCTACCTGGCTGGCATGAAAATGAACCACAGTTTCGAGAGAGAGAAGGGAATGATATTGGTCCATTCTAAATCAAAACAAATTTCACACATACACACTACCGTTCAAACGTTTTACAACACCTACTCATTCAAGGGTTTTTCTCTATTTGAACTATTTTTTTTATTGTAGAATAATATTGAAGACATCAACACTATGAAATAACACATTTGGAATCATGTTGTAACCAAAAAAGTGTTAAGCAAATCAAAATATATTTGGGATTTGAGATTCTTCAAATAGCCACCCTTTGCCTTGCTGACAGATTTGCACACTCTTGGCAAGTTTAAGAATACCTACTCATTCAAGGGTTAGCCTATCACTTGTGAATTATATAATATCACTTGTGAATGATGCCCAGTGTAAGGGAAGAGAAAATGCCTTTTTTTAGCTACTTTTTTAATCCTAGTCGCACACCTCGTGTAGCCTACCCCATAGGCCTTTATGTTTTGATAAGTTTTGTATCACACCTCGTGTAGCCTAGCCCATAGGCCTTTATGTTTTGATAAGGTTTGTATCACACCTCGTGTAGCCTAGCCCATAGGCCTTTATGTTTTGATAAGGTTTGTATCACAACTGGCATCCATGTATTGTAATCTTCCTGCCTCAACTGTATATGCGCACACACACACCCCCCACACACCTGAATAGAATGTTCTTTATCAGAAGTGCACATTTTTCATCTCGGAGAGGTAAGCTCCAGTCAGGAGGAGGTTGAAATTGAAATCTAAAAGTGAAAAGTGTCAGGTAAGATTGCAGCAGACCTATTCAGTGTGTACAGTAATAACTTAGGTCAAAGGGCACCTACCCTCTGCTCCTGAGTGGCAACAAAGGTCTGAAAGCCCGGGGCAACGCCAAAGCCCAGCTCGTGGACAAACGGGGGCTCTGCCTGGCTGTGAATCTGCACCCGTACTCCCGCCTCGAACGCTGTCTCCTCTGTGGGGGAAAACATAGACACACACAGGGAGATTAACAGTTACACACACACACACACACACACACACACACACACACACACACACACACACACACACACACACACACACACACACACACACACACACACACACACACACACACACACACACACACACACACCGAGAGTTTGTAGGAAAATAGGCTTTATTCAAATCAATAACTTTCTCTCCGCAGTCTTCTCATCCGGCAGCCATATTGCTGTGCATTCAATCAAGCCGCCCATCCTCCTCCATGTTTGACAGGCAGCAGCTTCAATCAGGCTGCTGGACTGGAACAGTGAAAGCAGTGGAAGACTGAGCATTGGGAGCACGGCACCCAGGGTTTGCCAGCTTCTTTAAAGGGACGGCTGTGACAGAGAACACAAAGCCCACCACGGCATCACCCAGCAGCCATCCATCACACAGCTACCTGCACTCAGAAAGGAAACGCACCGTGACGTCTGGGATGGGGACGGGGTAACGTGTGGAACAGGAAATCAAACAGGTGCTGTGTGTGTGTGTGGCTGCCTTGTAGGACGGGAAGCAAGTCCCAGTACTGAATCACCAAAACAGCATGTCTTGTGTCTGTTCTGGGTGGAGACATATGACGGTTCACTTTTTGTTATTCTACTCTACCTGTGGAATAATGTAGTAACCAAATCAACGTTTATTGGTTGCGTAGACAGATTTGCAGGTGCAGCGAAATACTTCTGTTTCTAGCTCCAACAGTACAGTAATATCTAGCAATACAATAACAATACACACATAATCCAAAAAGTTAATACAATTAAATAAAATGAATATCCATACTGTCTATATAAATATATAAGCAGGGGTCATATATATATTTATAAATGGTGTGTATAGACAGTATGTACAGTATATGAATAGAAAAGGTGTAATATAGGATGAGCCTTGACTAGAATATAGTATATACATATGAATTGGGTAAAACAGTATGTAAACATTATTAAAGTGACCAATGTTCAATGACTATGTACATTGGGGAGCATTCTCTGAGGTGCAGGGCAGAGTGCCGGGTGGTAGCGGACTAGTGACTGTATCTAAGGTTCAGGGCAGGGTACTGGGTGGAGGTTGGCTAGTGATGACTGTTTAACAGTCTGATGGCTTGGCGATAGAAGCTGTTTTTCAGTCTCTTGTGCCAACTTTGATGCACCTGTACTGCCTCTGCCTTCTAGACGGTGGCGGAGTGAACAGGCCATGGTTCGGGGGGCGAGGTCCTTGATGATCTTCTTGGCCTTCCTGTGACACCAGGTGTTGTAGATGTCCTGGAGGTCAGACAGTGTGACCGCACCACCCTCTGGAGAGCCCTGTGGTTGTGGGTGGTGCAGTTGCCGTACCAGGAGGTGATACAGTCCAACAGAATACTCTCGATGGTGCATCTGTAGAAGTCTGTAAGGGTCTTAGGGGCCAAGTTGAGTTTCTTTAGCCTCCTGAGGTAGAAGAGGTGCTGTTGCGCCTTCTTCACCACACTGTCGCGTGGAAGAACTATTTCAGGTCCTCAGTGATGTGCACGCTGAGGAACTTGAAGCTTTTGACCCTCTCCACTGCGGCCCCGTCGATGTAGATGGGGGCGTGTTGGATGGATGGGTAATCATGGTGGTGTCATGTACATTATGAGGAAAATGTATATTCTTTTTGAAATACTAATTTAGACGGGAGAGAACGGAGGGCAGGGGTTATGTGAGCATCAACACACACTGCTATGTGAGTTTACTGTACAGTCCATCACGAACACAACAAATCCCCATCACCAGATTTGATCTGAATGAGATGGACAGATAGAAAGTGTGATGACCCCTGAAGGTTAGATTGAAATAATCATCATCAGTACCGCCATCATTCTTATCACCATCGTTTCCACAGGTAATGTATTTGGGTGGGACTTCCGAAAAAATGACTGTGGTATTTCATTTGCCTTCCTCTCAGGGCGTGTCAGCTGTGATTCCATCTCCGGCTGAAATGAGAAATCACGGAGTAGAGGGGAATAAGAGAATCAGTTGTTGCAGAGGAAGAAAACGGGCTGAGAGTGTGTGAGAGAGAGAAAGAGAGAGAGAGCAAGACAGAGATAGTGTGTATGTGTGTGTGTCCACGAATGTGTGTATGAAATCAAATAAGAACAGTCACATCTAATCTTGTGTGGGCCCCTGCTGCCAGGGGTTCACGTCTCCCACATAGCCCGGGGTCAACCTTGTTCCTGCTATTCCATCACAGACATTACATTCCCTCTCTCCCTCCACCCCTCACACACCTCCCTCTACCCCTCACACACTTCCCTCCCTCCACACACCTCCCTCTACCCCTCACACACCTCCCTCCTGCCACCCCTCACACACCTCCCTCCCTCCAAACAGCTCCCTCTACCCCTCACACACCTCCCTCCCGCCACCCCTCACACACCTCCCTCCCTCCACACCTCACACACATACCTCCCGCCACCTCTCACACACCTCCCACACAGCCAGAGGGTTTGCCAATTGCCATACACCACAGGTCCGGACCCCCACCCCCACTACCCAGCCAATCTGCCATTCTGTAGCCTATCTGATCCAGCCACTTGTGTTTGATCAGGCAGCAAGTTTGACACTACACTGTCCTCCTTCTAGAAATATGCCTGCTGTTCCATGTTGCATTTGATGAGTAACATTGATAATTTGGACATTCATGTAAACAGGGGTGTTTCATGGTCAAGTTTCCACACACACGTATGCACAAGTCAATGTGTATTATCACCAAGAAACACTAAAAAGGCATCGGAGGAGTATTTTCCACTCCAGTGTGGATCATACCCGCTGTCTGACCTGTTGTTGAATAAACAACCTCATGTTGTGTTCGGGAGGCCTCACAGCAGTTGAGAAGCCTGAGAGTGCTGAATTAATAAGACAGAGCAGAGAGAGAAGGGCCCTTAGAACTACAACATGTGTTAGGTTCTGTTTGAAGTTCCACTCTCCTCTTTTTTCTAACATGGCGGATATCTGAGATGATGATGGCAGGTTGTAAGAGGGAGAGAGGATACAGAGAGAGAGAGAAGGAGAGCGGGGAGAGGGGTATTACTCCCGAGGATCCTCTGAACACCAAAGGTAATGATTCACGTTCATTAGCTGTGAATCCAATGAAGTTTGGCGGCATTCTGAAGGGAAAATCTAAATAACTCAATGGAGAATCAGAATCTAAACAAATCAATGGGGAATCAGAATCTAAACAACTCAATGGAGAATCAGAATCTAAACAACTCAATAGGGAATTAGAATCTAAACAACTCAATGAGGAACCAGAATGTAAACAACTCAATGGAGAATCAGAATCAAATCGAAGAGACAGAGAGAGAAAGGGAAAACAGAAGGAGAACAGAAGGAGAAAGATATAGCAGCATGAGAGAACGGGGAGAAAGAGCATGGAGTGAGAAAGGGATGGAGCGTTATAGAGAGAAAGAGGTGGAGAAATTTGTCCTGGCTCGTCTGTGAAAAGATGAGAGAGAAATCAAAGTCAAGGACTTCTCTTTCATGGTTCCAAATGAAGGCCGTGGCTAATCTCTACTCTCCTACAGTATCCAACGCTTCAGATGGGAGTCAGGATGGAGTCATGAGTGTGTGTATCAATGTTAACTCAATCACTATGAGGCTGTATACGATCACATACACTGAGTGTACAGAGCATTAGGAACACCTTCCTAATATTGAGTTGCACCCACTTTTGCCCTCAGAACAGCCTCAATTCGTCAGGGCATGGACTCCACAAGGTGTCGAAAGCGTTACACAGGGATACTGGCCCATGTTGACTCCAATGCTTCCCACAGTTGTGTCAAGTTGGCCGGATGTCCTTTGGGTGGTGGACCATTCTTGATGCACACAGGAAACTGTTGAGCATGAAAAACCCAGCAGCGCTGTATTTCTTGACACAAACTGGTGCGCCTGGCACCTACTACCGTACCCCGTTCTAAGGCACTTAAATATTTTGTCTTGACCATTCACCCTCTGAAAGGTCCACATACACAATCCATATCTCAATTGTCTCAAGTCTTAAAAATCATTCTTTAACCGGTCTCCTCCCCTTCATCTACACTGATTGAAGTGGATTTAACAGGTAACTTCAATAAGGGATCATATCTTTCACCTGGATTCACCTGGTCAGTGTATTTCATGGAAAGAGCAATTTTTGTACACTCTGCGTGGGAATACTTTGGAACAGATTTGGTAGTGGTGGGATGCTGGAAATAGTCAATTGAATAGTCAATTGAAGTAGGTGACAGGGAGGAAGTGAACATTCACTTTCATCGTTTTAAAGGTGAGACAATGAGCTGCCTGGGGATATTCTATAATATCCCTCAGAACAATTTCAACTTAATCCTGTTATATAAGCAAAACCTTCACCTAAGATCTACCTGGCTACTTTCATAGCACATTATGAATTACAAAGGCTAGTGTTTCCCTTTGTTTAGTACATATAAACAACCCATCTTAATGCTTTGATGCTTAGATAGCTCTACATGACTCCTGGTACAGTTGAAGTTGGAAGTTTACATACACCTTAGCCAAATACATTTAAACTCAGTTTTTCACAATTCCTGACATTTAATCCGAGTAAAAAATCAATTTTAGGTCAGTTAGGATCACCACTTTATTTTAAGAATGTGAACTGTCAGAATAATAGTAGAGAGAATTATTTATTTCAGCTTTTATTTCTTTCATCACATTCCCAGTGGGTCTGAAGTTTACATACACTCAATTAGTATTTGGTAGCATTGCCTTTAAATTGTCTCAGGTAGCCTTCCACAAGCTTCCCACAATAAGTTGTGTGAATTTTGGCCCATTCCTCCTGACAGAGCTGGTGTAACTGAGTCAGGTTTCTAGGCCTCCTTGCTCGCACACACTTTTTCAGTTCTGCCCACATATTTTCTATAGGATAAAGGTCAGGGCTTTGTGATGGCCACTCCAATACCTTGACTTTGTTGTCCTTAAGCCATTTTGCCACAACTTTGGAAGTATGCTTGGGGTCATTGTCCATTTGGAAGACCCATTTGCAACCAAGCTTTAACTTCCTGACTGATGTCTTGAGATGTTCCTTCAATATATACACATCATTTTCCTCCTCATGATGCCATCTATTTTGTGAAGTGCACCAGTCCCTCCTGCAGCAAAGCACCCACACAACATGATGCTGCAACCCCCGTGCTTCACGGTTGGTGTTCTTCAGCTTGCAAGCGTCCCCCTTTTTCCTCCAAACTTTTTCCTTCAAAAGCACCAAGGTGGCTTAGCAGTTCAGACGTATTTTTCCGTGTTGTCGTGTCGTGTCCTGTATATATATATATTTACACCTTTTCTTCACATATCTTTTATTTATTTTATTATCCAAGAACTCAACTACAAAAGCTTTCCTGCAAAAGCTTTCCTGCAACCCGCTTCACCAATTACAATAAGTACTATTTACCTCAATCTGAAAATCCATCGTGGAAGATAGCCAGGGGCTAATTCAGAAGCTAGCCTGAAAGCTAATCCAGAAGCTACTCCGATAGCTAGCCAGAAGCTAATCTGTAGCTGCCCCGAAATTAGCCGGTTTGCTGGCTAGCGTTGGTGTTTCAGCTGCCCACGTTTTTGCGGTCATCAGCTATTCCTCTAGCTCGATAATCTACCGGCACTTTTGTGCAACGCGACTCGGACCGGAGCATTCCGGGACTTTTTTTCTCTCAGTTTCCCCGGATTCCAACCGCAGCCTCTGGACACTTGCACCTTGATTTCGCAGCTAGCTAGCTGCATACCGTGTGACTATTGGCTTACGTCGACCCCGGAGCTAACTCAAATCATGCTGGAGCTAGCCAGCTGAGGAGTTCCATCACCATCCGGACCCGCTTCTTTGTTGCTGCTGCAGATACGGAACCCCACCGGGCCTTCACGACTGACTGCCGACGTTATCTGCCCGAGGGATTTATCCAACCGGCACCTCCGTCCCGGCGTTACCTGAACGCTCATCTGAGGCCCGCTAATCGTTAGCTGTCTTATCGGCTGCTATCTGAACAAAACCCCACTACACGGAACCTACCGACGGAAACGCACGAGGTATCTACAAACAGACCTCCATCCTATGCTGCTACCGATAGCCATATACCCGGCCAGCTGTCTGGATCGCCACGACCCCAACCAACCTCTACTCACTGGACCCTTATTTATCACTCGATTAAGCTTGCCTCTCCTTAATGTAAATATGCCTTGTCCATTGCTGTTCTGGTTAGTGTTTATTGGCTTATTTCACTGTAGAGATTCTAGCCCTGCTCTCTATACCATATCCAACCCTGCAGTTCCACCACCCACATATGCGATGACATCACCTGGTTTCAATGATGTTTCTAGAGACAAGATCTCTCTCATCATCACTCAATACCTAGGTTTACCTCCACTGTATTCACATCCTACCATACCTTTGTCTGTACATTATTCCTTTAAACTATTTTATCGCCCCCAGAAACTTCCTTTTACTCTCTGCTCTGGTAGCTCTAGGCGACCAATTCTCATAGCTTTTAGCCGTACCATTATCCTACTTCTCCTCTGTTCCTCTGGTGATGTAGAGGTGAATCCAGGCCCTGCAGTACCTGGCTCCACTCCTATTCCCCAGGCGCTCTCTTTTGATGACTTCTGTAACCGTAATAGCCTTGGCTTCATGCATGTTAACATTAGGAGCCTCCTCCCTAAGTTTGTTCTGTTCACTGCTTTAGCACACTCTACCAACCCGGATGTTTTAGCCGTGTCTGAATCCTGGCTTAGAAAGACCACCAAAAATTCAGACATTTTTATCCCCAATTACAATATTTTCAGACAAGATAGAACGGCCAAAGGGGGCGGTGTTGCAATCTACTGCAAAGACTGCCTGCAGAGTTCTGTTATACTATCCAGGTCTGTTCCCAAACAATTTGAACTTCTACTTTTAAAAATCCACCTCTCTAAAAACAAGTCTCTCACCGTTGCCGCCTGCTATAGACCACCCTCTGCCCCCAGCTGTGCTCTGGACACTATATGTGAACTGATTGCCCCCCATCTATCTTCAGAGCTCGTGCTGCTAGGTGACCTAAATTTGAACATGCTCAACACCCCAGCCACCCTACAATCTAAGCTTGATGCCCTCAATCTCACACAAATTATTAATGAACCTACCAGGTACCACCCTAATTCCGTAAACACGGGTACCCTCATAGATATCATCCTAACAAACTTGCCCTCCAAATACACCTCTGCTGTTTTTAACCAAGATCTCAGCGATCACTGCCTCATTGCCTGCATCCGTAATGGGTCAGCGGTCAAACGACCTCCACTCATCACTGTCAAACGCTCCCTGAAACACTTCAGCGAGCAGGCCTTCCTAATTGACCTGGCCGGGGTATCCTGGAAGGATATTGATCTCATCCCGTCAGTAGAGGATGCCTGGTCATTTTTTAAAAATGCCTTCCTCACCATCTTGAATAAGCATGCCCCATTCAAGAAATTTAGAACCAGGAACAGATATAGCCCTTGGTTCTCTCCTGACCTGACTGCCCTTAACCAACAGAAAAACATCCTATGGCGTTCTGCATTAGCATCGAACAGCCCCCGTGATATGCAACTTTTCAGGGAAGCCAGAAACCAATATACACAGGCAGTTAGAACAGCCAAGGCTAGCTTTTTCAAGCAGAAATTTGCTTCCTGCAACACAAATTCAAAAAAGTTCTGGGACACCGTAAAGTCCATGGAGAATAAGAACACCTCCTCCCAGCTTCCAACCGCCCTGAAGATAGGAAACACTGTCACCACCGACAAATCCACTATAATTGAGAATTTCAATAAGCATTTTTCTACGGCTGGCCATGCTTTCCACCTGGCTACCCCTACCCGGGACAACAGCACTGCCCTCCCCTCTGCTACTCGCCCAAGCCTTCCCCATTTCTCTTTCTCCCAAATACAGTCAGCTGATGTTCTTAATGAGCTGCAAAATCTGGACCCTTACAAATCAGCCGGGCTAGATAATCTGGACCCTTTCTTTCTAAAACTATCTGCTGAAATTGTTGCCACCCCTATTACTAGCCTCTTCAACCTCTCTTTCGTGTCGTCTGAGATACCCAAAGATTGGAAAGCAGCTGCGGTTATCCCCCTCTTCAAAGGGGGGGACACCCTTGACCCTAACTGCTACAGACCTATATCTATCCTACCCTGCCTTTCTAAGGTCTTCGAAAGCCAAGTCAACAAACAGATTACCGACCATTTCGAATCACACCACACCTTCTCCGCTATGCAATCTGGTTTCAGAGCTGGTCATGGGTGCACCTCAGCCACGCTCAAGGTCCTAAACGATATCGTAACCGCCATCGATAGGAAACAATACTGTGCAGCCGTATTCATTGACCTGGCCAAGGCTTTTGACTCTGTCAATCACCACATCCTCATTGGCAGACTCGACAGCCTTGGTTTCTCTAATGATTGCCTCGCCTGGTTCACCAACTACTTCTCTGATAGAGTTCAGTGTGTCAAATCGGAGGGTCTGTTGTCCGGGCCTCTGGCAGTCTCTATGGGGGTGCCACAGGGTTCAATTCTTGGACCGACTCTCTTCTCTGTTTACATCAATGATGTCGCTCTTGCTGCTGGTGATTCTCTGATCCACCTCTACGCAGACGACACTATTCTGTATACTTCTGGCCCTTCTTTTGACACTGTGTTAACAACCCTCCAGGCGAGCTTCAATGCCATACAACTCTCCTTCCGTGGCCTCCAACTGCTCTTAAATACAAGTAAAACCAAATGCATGCTCTTCAACCGATCGCTGCCTGCTCCGGCCCGCCTGTCCAACATCACTACTTTGGACGGCTCTGACTTAGAATATGTGGACAACTACAAATACCTAGGTGTCTGGTTAGACTGTAAACTCTCCTTCCAGACCCACATCAAACATCTCCAATCCAAAGTCAAATCTAGAATTGGCTTCCTATTCCGCAACAAAGCATCCTTTACTCATGCTGCCAAACATACCCTTGTAAAACTGACCATCCTACCAATCCTCGACTTCGGTGATGTCATTTACAAAATAGCCTCCAAAACCCTACTCAATAAATTGGATGCAGTCTATCACAGTGCCATCCGTTTTGTCACCAAAGCCCCATATACTACCCACCACTGCGACCTGTACACTCTCGTTGGCTGGCCCTCGCTTCATACTCGTCGCCAAACCCATTGGTTCCAGGTCATCTACAAGACCCTGCTAGGTAAAGTCCCCCCTTATCTCAGCTCGCTGGTCACCATAGCAGCACCTACCCGTAGCACGCGCTCCAGCAGGTATATCTCTCTAGTCACCCCCAAAACCAATTCTTCCTTTGGACGCCTCTCCTTCCAGTTCTCTGCTGCCAATGACTGGAACGAACTACAAAAATCTCTGAAACTGGAAACACCTATCTCCCTCACTAGCTTTAAGCACCAGCTGTCAGAGCAGCTCATAGATTACTGCACCTGTACATAACCCATCTACAATTTAGCCCAAACAACTACCTCTTTACCTACTGTATTTATTTATTAATTTATTTTGCTCCTTTGCACCCCATTATTTCTGTCTCTACTTTGCACTTTCTTCCAATGCAAACCAACCATTCCAGTGTTTTTTTTAGTTTTTATTTTACTTGCTGTGTTGTACTCACTTCGCCTCCATGGCCTTTTTATATTTTTATTTATTTATACATATATCTGTTTGCCTTCACCCCCCTTATCTCACCTCACTTGCTCACATTGTATATACTGTAGACTTATTTTTTTCACTGTATTATTGACTATATGTTTGTTTTTACTCCATGTGTAACTATGTGTTGTTGTATGTGTCGAACTGCTTTGCTTTATCTTGGCCAGGTCGCAATTGTAAATGAGAACGTGTTCTCAATTTGCCTACCTGGTTAAATAAAGGTTAAATAAATAAAAAAAAACATAATGATGTTCATTATGGCCAAACCGTTCTATTTTTGTTTCATCAGACCAGAGGACGTTTCTCCAAAAAGTACGATCTTTGTCCCCATGTGCAGTTGCACATCGTAGTCTGGCTTTTTTATGGCGGTTTTGGAGCAGTGGCTTCTTCCTTGCTGAGCGGCCTTTCAGGTTATGTCAATATAGGACTCGTTTTACTGTGGATATAGATACTTTTGTACCTGTTTCCTCCAGCCTCTTCACAAGGTCCTTTGCTGTTGTTCTGGGATTGATTTGCACTTTTTGCACCAAAGTACGTTAATCTCTAGGAGACAGAACGCATCTCCTACCTCAGCGGTATGACAGCTGCGTGGTCCCATGGTGTTTATACTTGCATACTATTGTTTGTACAGATGAACGTGGTCCCTTCAGGTGTTTGGAAATTGCTCCCAAGGATGAACCAGACTTGTGGAGGTCTACAATTTCTTTTCTGAGGTCTTGGCTGATTTCTTTTGATATTCCCATGATGTCAAGCAAAGAGGCACTGAGTTTGAAGGTAGGCCTTGAAATACATCCACAGGTTCACATCCAATTGACATAAATGATGTCAATTAGCTTATCAGAAGCTTCTAAAGCCATGACATAATTTTCTGGAATTTCCCAAGCTGTTTAAAGGCACAGTCAACATAGTGTATGTAAACTTCTGACCCACTGGAATTGTGATACAGTGAATTATAAGTGAAATAATCTGTCTGCAAACAATTGTTGGAAACATGACTTGTGTCATGCACAAAGTAGATGTCCTAACCGACTTGCCAAAACTATAGTTTGTTAACAAGACATTTGTGGAGTGGTTGAAAAACGAGTTTTAATGACTCCAACATAAGTGTATGTAAACTTCCCACTTCAACTGTATGTACGATCAAGAACATTTCAGGTAAAAGAAAGCATTTAAATGACTGTTAGTCTAGTGGAATCTACACTCAACAAAAATATAAACCTAAAATGCGACAATTTCAAATATTTTACTGAGTTACAGTTCATATAAGAAAATCTGTCAGTTGAAATAAATAAATTACGCTCTAATCTATGGATTTTACATGACTGGGAATACAGATATGCATCTGTTGGTCACAGATACCTTAAAAAAAAGGTTAGGGAAGTGGATCAGAAAACCAGTCACTATCTGGTGTGACCACCATTTGCCTCATGCAGCATGACACATCTCCTTCACATAGAGTTGATCAGGCTGTTTATTGTGGCCTGTGGAATGCTGTCCCACTCCTCTTCAATGGCTGTGCAAAGTTGCTGGATATTGGGGGGATATGGACACGCTGTCGTACATGTCAATCCAGGGCATCCCAAACATGCTCAGTGGGTGACATAACTGGTGTGTATACATTCCATGGAATAACTGGCGCATTTTCAGCTTCCTTGAATTTTGTACAGATCCTTTCGGCATAGTGCTGTGCATTATCATGCTGAAACATGAGGTGATGGCGGCGGATGAATGGCATGACAATGGGCCTCAGGATCTGAAGTCAGTTACGATGCCGAACTGCAGTCAGGTCAAGACCCTGGTGAGGATGACAAGCAGGCAGATGAGCTTCCCTGAGACAGTTTCTCACAGTTTTTGCAGAATGTCTTCAGTTGTGCTAACCCACAGTTTCATCAGCAGTCTGGGTGGCTGGTCTCAGGTGATCCCGCTGGTGAAGAAGCCGGATGTGGAGGTCCTGGGCATGGTTACACAGGGTCTGCAGTTGTGAGGCCGGTTGGACATCAGTGGTATTGTGTTGTGTGACAAAACTGCACATTTTAGAGTGGCCTTTTATTGTCCCCTGTACAAGGTGCACCTGTGTAATGATCATGCTGTTTAATCAGCTTCTTGATATGCCACACCTGTCAGGAGGATGGATTATCTTGGCAAAGGAGAAATGCCCACTAACAGGGATGCAAATAAATCCTCTACATACAACACCCGTTCTGCCAGTCACATTCTGTTAAAGGTCCCCAAAGCACACACATCCATGGGTCACACGTCTTTTCAGTTCCCTGCAGCTAGCGACTGGAACGAGCTGCAACCAACACTCAAACTGGACCGTTTTATCTCCATCTCTTCATTCAAAGACTCAATCATGGACACTCTTACTGACAGTTGTGGCTGCTTTGCATGATGTATTGTTGTCTCTACCTTCTTGCTCTTTGTGCTGTTGTCTGTGCCCAATAATGTTTGTACCATGTTGTGTTGCTACCATGTTGTTTTCATGTTGTGTTGCTACCATGCTGTAGCAACACAACATGAAAAGGTCTTAGGTCTCTCTTTATGTAGTGGCTCCCGAGTGGCGCAGAGGTCTAAGGCACTGAAGTGCAGTGCTCAAGTCATCACAACAGACACCCTGGTTTGAATCCAGGCTGTATCACAACTGGCCATGATTGGGGGTCCCGTAGGGCGGCGCACAATTGGCCCAGCGTAGTCTGGGTTTGGCTGGTGTAGGCCGACATTGTAAATAAGCATTTGTTCTTAACTGACTTGCCTAGTTAAATAAAATAAAAAATAAAAAATAGTGTTGTGATGTGTGTTTTGTCCTATATTTTTATTTTATATTTTAAATCCCAGCCCCCATCCCCGCAGGAGGTAGGCCATCATTGTAAATAAGAATTTGTTCTTAACTGACTTGCCTAGTTAAATAAAGGTAAAAAAACACTTTACATGTTGCATTTATATTTTTGTTCAGTGCAGTGTAATAACCTCACAGTCTGATGTGAAATGCTAAGTGTTTAACTCCCCACTCCTGTAAAAATTCAGTAGTTAACCCAACGGCAGAATGAGATAACAAGTCTTCAGATCAAGAGAAGAGTGAGAAAACTCGCCTGGCTCTTCCACTTTCTAATCTCAACTTCAGTTGACCTCTCTTGCAGACAGGGACAATCCATACAACATCCCACACAAACACGGCCAAGATCGCGTTGTGTTCGATAAGGACTTAAGAAAGTACAGCGAAAAAAGGAATACATTGATTGGAAACAAGAGAGGAAGCCTGTTAATACTGTGAAAGGTGGTTGTAGTAAGTGTTGATACTGTATTATGCACCCTGGGCAAAACCTTAGGTCGAAATCAATAGCAGTTATGTGCATACTTTCCATATGTTATGTGTTTCTGTCTGAGGACAATGAACAATTACAAAGTGTGTGGTATTGGAGAAGCCAGAGGTCAAGTGCAATGGCTGAGTCCCAAATGGCACGCGATTCCCTTTATCGTGCACTACTTTTGAGCAGGGCCCAAAGTAGTGCACTGTACATGGAATAGGGTGCCATTTGGGGTGAAGCCAATGAGTTTCATCAGACACACAGTGGAGAAGTGGAGCTGGAGGTTAGCACTCCGCCTGCAGCAAATCTCTCTTTAAATTCACATGAAAGATATTCAAATGTTTGTAAAAGTAAATGGTTGGAGAAAATGACTTCGATGAGGTCCTAATCACTTGACAAGTCGTCATTGAATTCCACTTGACAACCCTGCAAATATTTAAGATGCACTTGAGAGATCAGCCCCTCGAAGACAGCTACTGTATGAGAGGAAATGAGAGAGACAATCTAAAGCTCTCATTATTTCTTCCACCGAGCAATCCTGATGCCAATGTGAGTTGCAGTGTATCTAGGCAATTGCATATCTATTTCTAAAACACCGCACACACCTACGCTGGTGATCAAATTAAGATAGCACATCTGTAGTTAAGTGTAATAGCAAACGGGTTGGGTTGTGTACGTTAATGACTAATAAAGTGATTGTTGTCATAATTTTTAAAAATCAATCTAGACTAATTAATATAAATGAAAAAGACAAGAATAACTTTACACTACAGATGTAGGATCTTCATTTGATCACTCTTTTGTTGCACAGTAGGACATGTAAACTTGTAGTATATTCAATGTTTAAAAAGGCTTCTAAAGTTTGTAATTTCCACTTTAAAATGTCAGACCTGATTTGCCCTTACAAAAAATGTATCAACCCCTACAAAAAAGTCAATTAATTATAATCCACATAATACTTTGCATATTCTGTTGAAGCAAGATAATATTCCTGCTGTAGAAAACTGGCTCAAATTAAGATCCTACATCTGTACTGTGCTCCTGTTGATGCTCATCCAATCCAGATGAAGAACACGGCCCAGTTTTTTTTTTTTTTTTTTTACCTATTGGATAGGATTAAACGCATAGAAATATAATTAATTGAACAGACAAATCATTGACTTGAATGGGGACCATTCTATTCATTCCATTTCTATGCATTTAATCATATCCAATAGGAAAAATCTAGATAGATACTTTTTAAAAACTGGGCCCAGGAAACTGTGTATTTTGACTACCCCCAACTGACAGTAAAATACCCAGGAACCAAAAATACAAGAGTTCCCTTCTTCAGATCAATAAACATCCCATGCCAAATGTCAACACCCCCTCTTCCTTCATGGTTCTATCCTGATACTGTCCACTTCCTCTGTACTACAAACTAACTCCTGTGAGTCCAGACATGACAGTATGGCAGCAAAACAAGCTGCCTCTCTACCCTCTAAAGCCTCCAGGATGCAGTTAGCCACAAACCTGATCATGGAGACGATGCAGCTCTGATTGACTGCAGGCCTTTGCCAGGCAGACAGAGGGGAGAGGGTGAGAGGAGGGGTGGAGCGAGAGGAGAGGGTGAGAGAAGGGGTGGAGAGAGAGGAGAGGGTGAGAGAAGGGGTGGAGAGAGAGGAGAGGGTGAGAGAAGGGGTGGAGAGAAATAGGGAGGGAGAAAAAGAATAGAAAGGCTGAGGTAGGAGCCCTGTTCCGTGTGTCCAGTGTGTCTAATATGTCCGGTATGTCCTGTGTGTCCGGTTTGTCTAGTGTGCCCGGTGTGTCCAGTGTGTCCGGTGCCTCTGCTTATGAGCCAATGGTCTTGATTTAAGTCTCTAAAGGCACTGAAGCCCTGCTTCTCTGTGAGGTGGAAGCTGTGAGGAGGAAGCTGTGAGGAGGAAGCTGCAAGGAGAAAGCTGCAAGGAGGAAGCTCTGAGTAGGAAGTTCTGAGCCCCTGTTATCTGCTGACAGGACTGAGCCAGCTGGTTGTGTGCTAATTAATCCATACAGACACACAGAGGGATAAACAAGGGCACCATCCAGAGCCCTCCATCCCACTAGGAGACTCGACAAAGAGCTCTCCTACACTCTCACTGTGCTGCTAGATGCCCTCTGTATAGCGACTTAGCCTCTGCCTTATCACAACAGACTTAAACACACCAGTGATGGGAAGGGACAGCTGAGGACAAGTCTATATGTCCCACTGCTAATCTGAGAAGAACATGTGGATAATTGATCAGGGGAAATAACCAGGCTCTCTGCATGATACATGTTCTATATATGGAGAGTAAATATAGTCTATCTGCTAGAGGGCCCATGACTTGGCTTGATGCTGTGCTTCAACAACTCCCCTGTCTTCACTTCCACGCAGGTTGAGACGTGAGCAAGGCTTTCAATGAGGCTCATTGTGCAGCTAACAGGTCAGGCAGCAATCACCCTCCTACACAAGACTATCTGAACAACTAACAGGGCTTCTTCCACTATGAACAACAAATCGTGAGGAAACTGATAAAGGAATGGCATCGCTTCCAAATCTGAAAGGAAAAACACATCCTGGCTTGAGCTGTTATTTGACAGCAAGTCAATACATTTTGGGCAGAATTGATATAAATGGTGAAAAGCACAGGACATAGAATATAACCTTGGGGGACACCAGTTGTCAACTCCACATATTGAACACCCTCCACATGGATACATTTTGATTTAGATGGAGAGGGTCAGGTATGGTGTAGTTGGGCCTACCTGTGTCGCCCCACACGGGTAGGTACTCGTCCTGCTGGATGTCCAGCATAATCTCCAAGCCGTTCCCCGTCCCTCCCTTCATGGTGGTCCGCAGCGTCTTCCCCTCCTCCGCTGCGTTGAACATGTAACACTTCCCATACCTGGTGAACACCTGCAGAGAGCGAGAGAGAGAGAGAGAGAGAGAGCAGAAGTTAGTACTGACCCTGTTATGTACACAGGCTGGTGGACATCAGGAGGTGGACCGATACATTAACTAATCATAAACTGGTACCATTACATTCCCTGAGGCGGTTTAGGGAAGAACTGTCCTTATAGTCTTCTAAATGCATTAAGAAATCAGCAAGCTGAACTAGATATGATAATGATTGTAACACCCTACAGGCAAATTCAAATGACAACAGGGCCTGGAACAAAAGTTAAGTATTAAGGTTTCATGTGGAGACTAGGAACACAAAATGTTGATTTGTTCCTTGGTTGCCCTTGATAGAAATCCATGATCAATCCCAATGGCACACAACAACCTTCTAACACATTCTCCTATGATTACCCAAAATTGGAAGAGGCACCTTGTGCTTTAAAACAATGTGTTTACGAGCATACACTTTACGACACGGCAATGGGCCACATTGGAGACAAATTTCAGTGTAATGGAGCATGTGTCTGTTGTTCCCCCTCCCTTCAAGTGGCTGGATGAGCAGAAGCATTAAAGGCTGTGGATCCCTCGCTCTCTGAAGGACAGCTAATAACAGGCTTTCTGCAGCTCCACTCTGCTCCGGTCAGGTGGAGAAAGCACTTTTCAGCTCCTATATTGGGTAAAGTAGGGCCAGATTAGGCCTTAAAGGAAAGTAGTGGCAAAGATTTGAAAAAAGCATGGGCACTTTAGCCTGTAATCACTTAAAAGCGGTGCTGACTCTGCCATTAGTGGCATGGAGTTCATGGGAGGAAAAACCTGCATTCGCCATCCCCATTTTCAGTACATTGTTAACAGTTCAAGGAAAACTGTTGAGATGCCATTATGAGAAGGAATGCATAGGGAAAGCTCAGATTTTTCTAGGTTATAACTGAACTTTTGCCCCCCATTCAATCAAACAAATCGGCACAGTTATATGTCACACCACTGTGCTAGATAACGACTTTGAGGTTAATATGAATAATAGACTGGTGTAAAATGCAGAATCAGTGCAGCTTATTTAGGTGTGTAAAAGATGAAAACATGTAAATTCAATGGGTGTTGGGAGGTCCCTGCTCATGGATAATAATCACCATAACAACCCTCAGCCCACCTTCCTTTCCCTCACCAATCAGAGGACTGAGGAATAGAATGTTGTTTGAACATCATCAACAAGGTCACACACTCCAAGCCTTCTTATTGGATAGAAGCAGTGGAGGCCTACCTGCTCTTCTATGGTCCGATCTGGGATCAGTGTGGTTCTGTGAGCTCAGAATGGTTACGGATACAGTGCCTTCAGAAAGTACTCACACCCTTTGACTTTTTCCTCATTTTGTTGTGTTACAGCCTGAATTTAAAATGGCTACATTAAGATTTTGTTTCCCTGGCCAACACACAATACCACATAATGTCTTAGTGGAATGTTTACTAAGTAATGTTTACTAAGTAATTAAAAATGTTTACTAAGTAATTAAAAATGAAAAGCTGAAATGTCAATAAGTATTCAACCCCTTTGTTATGGCAAACCTAAATAAGTTCAGGAGTACAAATTTGCTTAACAAGTTAACAAGTCACATGATAAGTTGTACTCACTCTGTGTGCAATAATAGTGTTTAATATGATTTTTGAATAACTGCCTCATCTCTGTACCCCACACATACAATTGTCCGTAAGGTCCCTCAGTTGAGCAGTGAATTTCAAACACAGATTCAAACACAAAGACCTGGGAGGTTGTCCAATGCCTCACAAAGAAGGGAACGTATTGGTAGATGGGGAAAAAAAAGCAGACATTGAATATCCCTTTGAGCATGGTGAAGTTATGTATTACACTTTGGATGGTGTATCAATACACCCAGTCACTACAAATATACAGGTGTCCTTCCTAACTCAGTTGCCGTGAAGAAGGAAAGCGCTCAAGGATTTCACCATGAGGCCAACAGTTACAGATTTGAATGGCTGTGATAGGAGAAAACTGAGGATGGATCAACAACATTGTAGTTACTCCACAATACTAACCTAAATATCAGTGAAAAGAAGGAAGCCTGTACAGAATTAAAATATTCCAAAACATGCATCCTGTTTGCAATAAGGCATAAAAGTAAAATTGCAAAACATTTGTCAAAGAAATTCACTTTATGTCCTGAATACAAAGTGTTGTGTTTGGGGCAAATCCAATACAACACATCACTGAGTACCACTCCTCATATTTTGGACCATGGTGGTGGCTGCATCATTTTATCCTTGTCATCGGCAACGACTAGGGAGTTTTTAAAGATAAAAGTAAATAGAATAGGGGCCTCCCGAGTGGCGCAGCGGTCTGCGGCATCACTGCAGCCTGGGGTTCGATCCGGTGTCATAACCGGCCGTGATCGGGAGTCCCATAGGGCGGCGCACAATTGGCTCAGCGTTGTCCGGGTTAGGGGAGAGTTTGGCCAGGGGAGCTTTTCATCGCGCTCTAGCGACTCATTGTCAGCTGAACTGCGTTTCTACCGATACATTGGTGCGGCTGGCTTCCGGGTTAAGCGGGCGGGTGTTAAGAAGCGCGGTTTTGGCTGGTCATGTTTCGGAGGAGGAATGACTCGATCTTCGCCTCTTCCAAGCCCGTTGGGGAGTTGCAGCAATGAGACAAGATTGTCATTGGATCGCAATTGGATATGACACATTTGGGAAGAAAATGAATAATTGTAATAGGAAGAGTACTAAGCACAGGTAAAATCCTAGAGGAAAACTTGTGTAAATAAGATATTTCTGTATTTCATTTTTAATACATTTGCAAACATTTCTAAAAACATGTTTTCATTTTGTCATTATGGGGTATTGTGTGCAGATGGGTGAGATTAAAAAAAATATTGAATCCATTTTGAATTCAGGCTGTAACACAACAAAATGTGGAATAAGTCAAGGGGTATGAATGCTTTCTGAAGGCACTGTAAGTCTTCTTAATAGAGGGCTTTTCCATGACCAGCAGGGTTGGGTAGGTTACTTTCTAAATGTCATCCATTACAGTTGCTATTTACCTGTCAAATTGTAATCAGTAACGTAACTTTTGGATTACCCAAACTCAATAATCTGATTACATTCAGTTACTTTTAGAATACTTTCCCCTTAAGAGGCATTAGAAGAAGACAAAAATATATGTTACCAATTGAACGACATCTATTGCAGGATAAATGAATGTTAGTTAGATAGTTTACATAGCTGGTGTTACTTTATGGGTTGGTTATGCAGGCTTCTTCTAACCCATTGAATAATACGATTAAAATATATCTTTACATTAAAAACCAAAGTCTATCAGAATTCCAGTCATTCCAATTAACGTTATACCCCTTGATCTTCAAGAATAGGACTTGGAAATATAGTAGTAGAGATTAGCCAAATTGTAACCCCAAAACTAAGGAATTATTAGCCATTCCTACTCTGTTGTTTATGATTTTGTTGTCATGAGGACTGATTAGGCTCATTGACTCAAGTAAAAAAAAAATGATGCGCGCATGGAATGGCATGCTTTGAGCACTAGTGAGAAGTTCTATATAATTGCAAAAGGGTTTTTTAAATGATCAATTGGCCTTTTAAAATTATAAACTTGGATTAGCTAACGTGCCATTGGAACACAGGAGTGATGGTTGCTGAAATTGCTGAAGCCCCACTTTTATTCCATAGGCTGGGATCCTCACTATGCAGCTTTTACAAGAGAGCATTTTTCATTGGCTGTCCACTGGTTTCAAAAACAATGATTGATAGGAAGCTTAAAGATCTTGAAATCAACCATTATTGGGTTCAAATACACATTTAGAATTGTGAACAGCCATCCACAACAACCACAATCCGTAAGGCACAAATAGCTAAATGAGAGAGCAGCAGCGTGATTCACATCAATGAGCTATGTATATATCAATAATAAGCTATATCCGTACCACTGCTGTCATCCTTATCTCTTTGCATTTATTCAAATTTGATCATCTTTGGATGCCGACAGCAGCCGTACCATTGGAAGACATAGCCTATACTGTAACCTACAAAAGCCTATTCCTGCTCTTTTCCTGTGATCCATCAAACACATTTGGTGTGTCATCGTAGTGATCTCTGACTTCTGGTCAGACTCGCTCAGGTGGAACCAAACTTAAACTTGCGCCTTATTTCAATGCTGTTTTGAATGTCATTGAGAAAAGAAAAGTGTCAAAGATTTGTTTCCACAAACATCCTTTCTGAATGTAAAAGTAATCCTCTAAATCATCATCTAGTTTTTCAAAAGTATCTGTAATCTGATTACAATATTTTTTTACTGGTAACGTAATGGATTACAGTTATCGGTTTTAGGTAATCCCTTACATGTAATCCGTTTCTCCCCAACCCTGATGACCAGTGTATGAGTGCTTCTATGGACATGAGTAATTGTCCAGGTGGACAGTGTTATGGTCCTAGAAGGATGTGGGTAGAAAGGGAGTATGAGACACCCCCTTCTCCTCAGTAGAGCAGCTCCCTCCTTTCACAGATATCAATCTGTCTAAATGATCCTTCAGGGGCTAAGAGCTGCCAGAGCCACAGTGCAGAGACGGGGGATACATATTCATAGAGAAATCACTCTTTGTTTACAGGTACCCGTGTCTCGGTGTCTGTCTCTGACTGGGACTGGGCTTAACTGTACCAGGGATGGCTCCGGTTGATAGCATAGTGACAGAAATACCCGAGTGTATAGAGACCAATATGGACCCAGCCTGCATGAATGGAGAATATCAACATCGCAGCATGTCCCAGCATAGACAGTAATCTGTCAATGTCAAAACACATTGGTCCAAACCTAACAGACCAAAAAGCAGATTGAATGGGATTCAACATGCACTAGCATCCCAGTAAACAAGTTGTTTTGGTCGTCAGCATGACCTTGGTTCATTTGACTAAAGTATCTCTGTCTGTTAATTAGAGCTTACATTAGAGTTAATCAACATCAGCCCAAACCATTCACACACTCAAGTGCTCCCTTTGAACCCTCGCCAGCTAACTGGGCAGGTAACATCATGTTTAGTTACCCAGCGGTCATTTAAACTTTCATGATATGTCTGTGAGTTTCTGTGAGTGTGTGTATAACACAGATAACGCATATCTGCACTGCCCAACACTGCTCCCCTACAGATGTACTGTAGTAATGGTGCTCTGAACTCTCCTCCTCTGAAGTTGTTGGTTGTCTATTAGGGACCACCATCATCATCATCATCCTCTCTCTGGAGCTTCTTGTCAGACCCTCTCTGTCTCTGTCTCTAGAAACAGTAATTATGTACTGTATGAGTGACAGGGATGGCTAGGACCAGGTCAACATCCTATTAGCACCTTACCACACCTCATCAGCCACGCCACGGTGGAAGTGTCAACCAAAAGTTGCCAGGGTGGTTCTGTCATTTTGGTACCCCTCAGACAGTTGTCTGACCCTACTGTTTCTCCTTCATCTTGTTCCCTCCCACTCAGTTATTATATCCATCTCTGCTTGCCTCGAGTCATTCTGTCAGAGGGAGGAGAGTAATGACTCCTCACACCACCACAGAAATATCAAATAACTTTGGTACCTGGCCAAGGGGCGGTTACAGGCAATACCTGTAAAGTAGCAAACTAAAGTAAAGAGACACTTCTCAGAGTTCTCATGCACTGAGGCCATTACTTTTCTGAAAAACAGGATGTTAGAATATGGACCATGAGTATCAGCATTCTCCAAATAGCTCCACTCTGTCTGCTATTAATAAATGACCAGTGCTTGACTTGGGCAGGAGCTCACCGAACTGAGTACCGGCACCTCAAATGTTCTACTGCTTGAGCTCCTGTTCCTCTTATAGAATATTAGCACATAAATATAAAAAGGACCGGCACCCAAAATGAGTATCGGCTCCTACTTCAAGCAGTGTAAATGACAATGTTGCTTATAATACCCGATGTGGTTATGCATGATTGCTTCATACTCAGACGTGTTTG
Organism: Salvelinus fontinalis; assembly: GCF_029448725.1. Taxonomy (NCBI): domain Eukaryota; kingdom Metazoa; phylum Chordata; class Actinopteri; order Salmoniformes; family Salmonidae; genus Salvelinus; species Salvelinus fontinalis. Next base: position 79,149,589 of record NC_074666.1, on the reverse strand, counting down.
AGTCGATATGTCAGACCACTATGGCCTATTTATTACCTTACCTCCCTAATCTTACTTCATTTGCACACACTTTAAATAGGTTTTACTATTGTGTTATTGACTGTACGTTTGTTTATGTGTAACTCTGTGCTGTATGTGTCGAACTGCTTTGCTTTATCTTGGCCAGGTCGCAGTTGTAAATGAGAACTTGTTCTCAACTGGACTACCTGGTTAAATAAAGGTGAAATAAAAATAAATAAAATAAAGATATGCACAATACAGAACTAAAAACATTGACTGTTGTCAGGTGTTCATACACCCCCGTCCGTCTATTCTGATCAGTTTGGCTAAAATGGTCTTGTTGACATCGCTTCAAGCCACTAAACATCAAAGTTGTCTTTGGTGATGAAATGCTGTTGCTGCTCTTTCTCCATTACTTTATTTTAAATGAATCGCTAAGGCGTTGATTGAACCCGGGTCTTGAAATGTCACAGCCTGCCATGTTAACATAACGTTAGCTGACACCGTCCACAGGGCAATCAGGGCACGAAGCAGGAGAACAGAGATGAGCTGCCAATTAGACGCTTGCCTTCGTCTCGTCCACCCAACATAACTTATTAGCATTCACAAGAAACAGTGTGAAAGTCTGGGAGCAAGACATCGCCCGAAGGCCTGCTGTGACCCAGCCTGCATGTCGACCAGCCTCTCCCAGGGAGAAGTCAAAGATGACACGGCCATTAGAGAGCCACCTTCCACTGTGATGAAAGGTCAGTTGTTGTTAGTTAGCGCCAGACAGACGACAGACACCTTCCCACTGTGTTTGAAGAGTTGCCTGTCCCTGGCTAATGCCGAAGACAACAGTTAGACATCTGAAAATAAAGCTTTACAAAGAGACAAGTCATTATGCCTGCAGTGTGCAGTGGCTGTGATGGGTACAATAGCGAGAATGGTTAATGACTTCATGTGTTCAGTTGTCATTATTTTGAACAGCTTTATGATAAATATGCCCACGCTTTGTTTCTTCAACTATTATTTTAAGGGCTCTGAAGTCCCTTTCCTCATTTGTTACACACACACGCGCGCGCGCACACACACACACACACACACAGAGAAGGGATAATATACTATCTTGTTACCATTACAAAATACTCTGAAGAAAATATATCAAAACGAAATACAAGATGCTAATTAGCATTTTCCCAAATTTTCTAAATACAAAATACATTTTCAAATGCTTCACTAAAACAACATTCTGAGTAACGGTTATAAAAACGTTGTACTTGCTATGACTTTGATATGTCATTGTTTATCTACCTTAGTTGAATTCAGTGACTAAGTCGCTCTGGATACGAGTGTCTGCTAAATGACCAAAATGTAAATGTAAAAATAAACACCTGCAAAGCACACTGGGCATTATTAATTGGGCTTGTTATGGGGGACGGAGCTCAAAATAATATATTTTGACATTTACATTTATAAGACATTCTTATCACACCATATTGTCATCGGACTTCTGATACCAATGCAGGGTGAAAGGGGGCCACAAAACTGTGAACAGCTAAAAAAAAAATGGTGTAGAAAAGTATTTTGTATTTTGAAAATACAAAGTCTCGAAGTATCTTGTTACAAATTACAATGGATTGTAGTTCAGAAGTAATTAAATACGTATTTAACATAAATGTAACATAAAACTGCCCATCTATTACACACACACACACACACACACACACACACACACACACACACACACACACACACACACACACACACACACACACACACACACACACACACACACACACACACACACACACACACACACACACACACACACACACACACACACAGAAATTACAAATAAGAATTTAACTAAACTTCATCCAATTTCGTTATGCCAACACCAATGGATTATCTCTCTCAGACGGACACTATCTTTTCTTTATTCTGTCGTTTCTTCCCCCTCGCTCTACTGTTTATCTCCTCCTGTTCCTGTCTGTGTCACCACAGGCCTCTGAAGTGCAGGGCGTATCTATATGACCTCTCAATTAGTTTAGATTGTTTAGAGTTTATTAGTCAGGGGCGTAATCGCAGGGTACAGTGAAATTCTTAGTTCAGCTGATGGGGTCACCGTGGAGACGACAGGAAACGTGACTCAGGAAGAGGAAGTCCAGTCACGCTCTACGCCCCCTCTCCTTTCCCATTCACTTCCCTTTCTCACCTCAGCAAGACTGACACCGCAAATCCATATCTGCTGATGGCCAGCCAACGCCACGCCATGTTGTCTGTCTGCCATATCTACCGTTATGTTTACCTCTGTTAAAATGCTGCATGTTTTACACTATTTCAATCGATGGTTTCTGTTTGTGAAAAATAAATAACCAGGACACAACGAGCGTTCAATGCTAAGCAAGCAAAGGTCAAGGCAGTCGTGTGACACGCTGACCCCAACTCATTCAATTGTTTTACTTTTTATTGAACCTTTATTTAACTAGGCCAGTCAGTTAAGAACAAATTCTTATTTACAATGACGGCCTACCAAAAGGCAAAAAGGCCTGTTGCAGGGACAAGGGGGTGGGATTAAAAATAAAAATAAATTAAATAAAACTATAGGACAAAACACACATCACGACAAGAGAGACACCACAACAATACATAAAGAGAGACCTAAGACAAAAACATAGCAAGGCAGCAAGACATGACAACACAGCATGGTAGCAACACAACGCAGCACAGGGTAGAACCGTTATTGGGCACAGACAACAGCACAAAGGGTAAGAAGGTAGAGACAACAATACATCATGCAAAGCAGCCACAACTGTCAGTAAGAGTGTCCATGATTGAGTCTTTGAACGAAGAGATTGAGATAAAACTGTCCAGTTTGAGTGTTTGTTGCAGCTCGTTCCAGTCGCTAGCTGCAGCGAACTGAAAAGACAAGCGACCCATGGATGTGTGTGCTTTGGGGACCTTTAACAGAATGTGACTGGCAGAACGGGTGCTGTATGTGGAGGATGAGGGCTGCAGTAGATTTCTCAGATAAGCTGGAGTGAGGCCTCAGAGGGTGTTATAAATAAGCATCAACCAGTGGGTCTTGCGACGGGTATACAGAGATGACCAGTTTACAGAGGAGTATAGAGTGCAGTGATGTGTCCTATGAGAAGCATTGGTGGCAAATCTGATGGCCGAATGGTAAAGAACATCTAGCTGCTCGAGAGCACCCTAACCTGACAATCTATAAATTACATCGCCGTAATCTAGCTTGGGTAGGATGATCATCTGAATCAGGGTTAGTATGGCAGCTGGGGTGAAAGAGGAGCGATTACGATGGAGGAAACCAAGTCTAGATTTAACTTTAGCCTGCAGCTTTGATATGTGCTGAGAAAAGGACAGTGCACCGTCTAGCCATACTCCCAAGTACTTGTATGAGGTGACTACCTCAAGCTCTAAACCCTCAGAGGTTGTAATCACACCTGTGGGAAGAGGGGCATTCTTCTTACCAAACCACATGACCTATTTTTTTTTGGGGGGGGGGGGGGGTGTTCAGAACAAGGTTAAGGGTAGAGAAAGCTTGTTGGACACTAAGCAAGCTTTGTTGTAGAGCATTTAACACAACATCCGGGGTGGGGCCAGCTCAGTGTAAGACTGTATCATCTGCATATAAATGGATGAGAGAGCTTCCTACTGCCTGAGCTATGTTGTTGATGTAAATTGAGAAGAGCGTGGGGCCTTGGATCGAGCCTTGGTGTACACCCTTGTTGACAGGCAGTAGCTGGGACAGCAGATATTGTGACTTTATACACTGCACTCTTTGAGAGAGGTAGTTAGCAAACCAGGCCAAAGAAACCTCAGAGACATCAATACTCCTTAGCCAGCCCACAAAAATGGAATGGTCTACCGTATCAAAAGCTTTGGCCAAGTCAATAAAAATAGCAGCACAATATTGCTTAGAATTAAGGGCTATGGTGACATCAATGAGGACCTTTAAGTTTGCAGTGACACATCCATAACCTGAGCGGAAACCAGATTGCATACCAGAGAGAATACTATAGACATCAAGAAAGCCAGTCAGTTGATTATTGACAAGTTATTGACAATGAGCATACAATAATAATGTATGCTCATGTATTTCTATTGACTACCCTGTCGTATATATTCACACAGTGTAGCGCTCCAGCAATCCTATTCACACAACCAGAGGAGAAAAAGCCTGTATTCATTCTTACTTACGGTACAGTACTACACATGACTGGATTCTCCTCTATTTCTCTTTGATAGAATAAGCAGGTAATAAGACACCTATCTCGCTCATCCCATTTATTTTGCTGGCAGGCAGGGGAAAAAGTGGAAAGTGATGGACTAAATTAAAATTTGAAGCTTTAAGAGCCAGCCAACTGGTTTTATCAGTTCTTCTCACTCAGCGAGGGGCACCAGGCTTAAAGCTTAAATTCCACTTCCATAAGCAGTCTATTGTGATGTGCTGTTATTGTTCGCCAAATCAATTTCCATTATGGGTGAATTTAGAAGGCTTTTCATGGTAAACCAAAGCAGCGAGAGAGAGAGAGAGAGAGAGAGAGAGAGAGAGAGAGAGAGAGAGAGAGAGAGAGAGAGAGAGAGAGAGAGAGAGAGAGAGAGAGAGAGAGAGAGAGAGAGAGAGAGAGAGAGAGAGAGAGAGAGAGAGAGAGAGAGAGAGAGAGAGAGAGAGAGAGAGAGAGAGAGAGAGAGAGAGAGGGTTACAGAGAGGAAGGATTAAAGTGTGTGAAAAAGGCCTTTGAGTTGCAAGGTGTGCACGTTCCCCCCCTCTAGACGCTGCAGCATTTTAAGTGGTTCTGTTGTGAAGATGAATAATTCAGAGAGAGAGAGTGCTGCTAAGCAAGGCTAGGTAGCTACCTGGCACTATGGAGGGCTTCAGCCACACTAACACACGCCTGGGCACCGTACGCACGCCTGGCATAGCCTTCCTCTTCCTGAATGTCAGAGCCAAGTTAGCACTGTGAAACTACACAACTTCCCCATAACCAAACATAATTCATACACATTAAACAAATGTCACCTTTTCTGTGATGTGTTGTGAAACCTTGTGGAATGGGATATATCACCCAATCCAAACGTAATTTACCATTCCAGTCGATAATGTATTTTATGAGAGAGCATGTTTAAGGTTGGTGATACAGTAGGACACAAGATAGCTGTTGTTGCTGCCAGCCTGATATTTATGTTCATGGAGAGACAGCAAGAGAGATAGAGGAGGGGGAGAGAGAGATAGACAGAGAGAGAGAAAGAGAGAGAGGTAGACAGAGAGAGAGAGAAAGAGAGAGGTAGACAGAGAGAGAGCGAGATAGAGAGAGAGAACGAGAGAGAGATAGACAGAGAGTGAGATAGATAGACAGAGAGAGAGAGAGAGAGAGAGAGAGCGAGAGAGAGAGAGAGAGAGAGAGAGAGAGAGAGAGAGAGAGAGAGAGAGAGAAAGAGAGTGAGGGGGATATCGAAAGAGGAGATAAAGAGAGTGAGAGAAAGAGAAGAAATGAGAAAGAGAGAGAGCGAGAGAGAGACTTATGAAGAAGATCCCTCCCCTGAGTGGAAATGATCCCGGCCGGATGGGAATTAAATCCAGGCTGTGATTGGTGCCAGATCCCTGGTGACCCATAACCTGAGAGCAGCGTTCAATCCCCAGGCTTAATTGACTTTACACGGGGGAGGCCATGCAGAGCACTGCCCTCACCTCTGCTGAATGAGCTCATCCATTAACATGCTACCTGTAGATGGACTGCAGCCACAAACTCAATGATCTTACCTATTTGAATCCCCTATGAAACAAACTTGCTTTATACCATGGCATTGTTGAATACTTGTTTCTGAACGGCTTTAAGGGCATACTAGAGCGTGCATTATTTCTTCCATGTCCTCCCTGCAACTGTATTAGTCTATATATTTGTTGTATTTTACCTGAAAGTATATTGCTGTAGGTCATGGGTAATGCTAGCCAAATAGAAGAGCATGTGGATGTGGTGGGGAGCAGTCCTCCTCCTGACTCTGCTGAAATATAAAGGTAAATGAGCAACCAGGAGTGATACATCATCTTAAACTGGAGCTTGGCAGCATGACCAGAACTCAGCACCAATGGCTGCTCACAGCCCAGAACAGCCCGACTCAGCCCAGAAGAGAACAGCCCAGTCCAGCCTACCCCACAGCCCTGACACAACTTTAACTTGTTATCTGTACAGTGCAGCACATAGAGATGTGTCTTTTAGTTTAGATCATTTCTACAGTGGTACACTGCCTGCTAAAGAGTTAGTTCTCTTCCCTCCCCTGAGGCTGTACTCAGTGGGGTCACAAAGAGCAGCCTGCATGTCTGAGAGACGTCAAATAAAGAGGAAGTTGCTTTCAGGTCATGTTCTCACTGAATACTGATTTAATTGCATTCCCTCTCTCTCTCTTTTACCCCCAGAATGTAGAATGTGGCGTCTAGCCATCCCTCGGTTGCAGTCTGTCTATCTCAGGTACATTTCTGTTCCTGCTGTCGCTCTGAGTGGAGGGGAGTGGGCATGTGAGGGGAACGACCAAATCCGCTGCCTGCTGCCCCAGGCTCATCAATCACATCTGGTCACACATTCACACTCATTATTTTTTATAACTCTGGCTCCAAGGCGGCTCCTCCGGGGCCCGCCTCACCTGTCATGGTCTTTGCAGGGCTAATGGGAGGTGAGTAATGGGTGAGGGGTGGAGGATATGTGGCAGGTCCTTATCACAGACAGGAAGAAACGGACAGGTAGGAACAGGCAAGTCTCACTCACACAGTCCATCAGCTGTGTGTACGCTGTCGGAGGTGATGTCTGAGCTCTGATAAAGGCGTTTAGAGTTGTGTAGGCTACATCACCATGGTGATAAGGACCATTATCAATCAGTCCCTCTATCTCTCCATGGGGGAGCAGCATTGACCTTGAAGGAGTTTGGAGAAGTTCTGAAAATAAATCATCTGAGTGGTGCTATAACTCCCAGCCGTACCCCCTAGTATAGCCATAGGTTAGGCTACATGGAGGAGCTTCCTGAGACACTGTAATGATGTGTGTCAGCCCATTCTGTTACCACTGAATATTTCATGTTCCAAGGGGAAGATAAAGAGGTACATGTCTCACAGCTAATTAACAAAATGATCTAACATACCATTATCTTGATTAACTAGCAAATAATTCATTCCATTAACTAGCAGCCTATTAACTTAAAGGCTACTACCATTTGCTGTGTCAGTTGCCTTTCTGAGATTGTGGTCATGTGCTTGCCCACCTCCTCCCCTCCATAAAGGCCCCATCTTTCCCAGTTAGGTCCCCCACACACCTGACCAGACAGTCCTCCATCTAACCTCTCTAGCCTGTCTGGATGAAAGAGTGAACATAGATGTGATCTGGACTATGATGTCTAGTAAAACAAATATACATGCAAATGTATAATGACCATGAATGTCAGGTAAGATGGTTGACATGGACAGTGTATGTACTGTATGGACCTGGTCAGGCCTGGTCTGTACTCTCTCCTGCTACGCTGTGGTATTGACATTCCCCTATGCTTTGGTCCAACCCTGTCAGTGTTCTCTACTGAAGGGCTCCAGACAGACAGACAGAACCCTCCCTACTGAGTTTAAAGAGCAAGGTTTCCTGCAACAAATGCTCCGTTTAATCCATTGCCGGGAGCAAGGCCCTCTGCCTTTTCACAAGTAGCTTGAACTGGGTGTGAAATGCCGAACAAAAGGAGCAATGTTTGTGAATTAAATGAGAGACCATCACAGAGACAGACATAATTAAACGGCCACAGCTTTATACATTTGAAGTCGGAAGTTTACATACACCTTAGCCAAATACATTTAAACTCATTTTTTCCACAATTCCTGACATTTAATCCTATAAACATTTCCTGTTTTAGGTCAGTTAGGATCACCATTGTTTTTATTTTTTTTTACAAATGTGAAATGTCAGAATAATAGTAGAGAGAATGATTTATTTCAGCTTTTCTTTCTTTCATCGCATTCCCAGTGGGTCAGAAGTTTACATACACTCAATTAGTATTTGGTAGCATTGCCTTTAAAATGTTTAACTTGGGTCAAACTTCTCAGGTAGCCTTCCACAAGCGTCCCACAATAAGTTCCTGCAAACATAGCGATGTTCATTATGGCCAAGCAGTTCTATTTTTGTTTTATCAGACCAGAGGACATTTCTCCAAAAAAGTACGATCTTTGAAAACCGTAGTCTGGCTTTTATATGGCGGTTTTGGAGCAGTGGCTTCTACCTTGCTGAGCGGCCTTTCCGGTTATGTCAATATAGGACTCGTTTAACTGTGGCTACAGATACTTTTGTACCCGTTTCCTCCAGCATCTTCACAAGGTCTTTTGCTGTTGTTCTGGGATTGATTTGCACCTTTGCACCAAAGTACGTTCATCTCTAGGAGACAGAATGCGTCTCCTTCCTGAGCGGTATGATGGCTGTGTGGTCCAATAGTGTTTATACTTGCGTACTATTGCTTGTACAGATGAACGTGGTACCAGGCGTTTGGAAATTGCTCCCAAGGACGAACCAGACTTGTGGAGGTCTACATTTGTTTTTCTGAGGTCTTGGCTGATTTCTTTTGATTTTCTGATGATGTCAAGCAAAGAGGCACTGAGTTCGAAGGTAGGCCTTGAAATACATCCACAGGTACACTTCCAATTGACTCAAATTATGTCAATTAGCCTATCAGAAGCTTCTAAAGCCATGCCATCATCTTCTGGAATTTTCCAAGCTGTTTAAAGACACAGTCAACTTAGTGTATGTAAACTGCTGACCCACTGGAATTGTGATACATTGAATTATAAGTGAAATAATATGTCTGTAAACGATTGTTGGAAAAATTACTTGTGTCTTACACAAAGTAGATGTCCAAACCAAATTGCCAAAACTATAGTTTGTTAACAAGAAATTTGTGGAGTGGTTGAAAAATTAGATTTAATGACTCCAACCTAAGTGTATGTAAACTTCCGACTTCAACTGTATAAAGCCTGATCACTTGGTGTATTCAGCTGTGAAGATCTGTCTGTTGTGAGTCAGTGATTCATGCTAGGATTAATAACAAACTATTGACCACTCAGCACCAGGAATGATTTGATTGTTGGCCTGGTTACAAGAGTGTAGCCCTAAGATCATAACACAGAGAAATACAGACCTGACAGAATGGTCGCAATAACTACATTTTATATCTACTAGGCAGCGTGCGCACCGGGCCGTGAAATAACACCTTAGAAATGAAATAACTGTTGATCACGCAGATAGCTAACAACTTTGGGAGTTACATTGTTAAAAGGTTGTCTGCTGGTATGCCCTTTGCGCTTGAGTTTTGCTTTGTTTATTGCCAGCATTAATCTGCCAGAGTGTAATCTGCAGCGCAGAGGCATGTTGGTAATGAGTACGGGACAAAAAACAAGGGGACTCATCTACTGGGAAAAGAGAAAAACGAGTCAATTTAAGCTACTATACTCCAATGACTTCACTCAGAGGCTTTGTGCCGCAACCAAAGCCCTCACGTAGTAAATAATCAAAATGAGGAGGCCAATGAGAATTAAAGAGTGATCTAAACACTGGGAGGGAGGGAGGGAGGGAGGGAGGGAGGGAGGGAGGGAGGGAGTATTCCCTGGAGTGAGACGGATCACACATTTAATGCCTAGCTATTATAGCTGTAATTCAGGGATGGGCAACTGGCGGCCCACGGACGATATGCCCTCGGATCAATTTCATCCAAATAAGAAAATATATACACTGCTCAAAAAAATGAAGGGAACACTAAAATAACACATCCTAGATCTGAATGAATGAAATATTCTTATTAAATACCTTTTTCTTTACATAGTTGAATGTGCTGACAACAAAATCACACAAATATTATCAATGGAAATCAAATTTATCAACCCATGGAGGTCTGGATTTGGAGTCAGACTCAAAATTAAAGTGGAAAACCACACTACAGGCTGATCCAACTTTGATGTAATGTCCTTAAAACAAGTCAAAATGAGGCTCAGTAGTGTGTGTGGCCTCCACGTGCCTGTATGACCTCCCGACAACGCCTGGGCATGCTCCTGATGAGGTGGCGGATGGTCTCCTGAGGGATCTCCTCCCAGACCTGGACTAAAGCATCCGCCAGCTCCTGGACAGTCTGTGGTGCAACGTGGCGTTGCTGGATGGATGATGGATGATGATGGATGATGTCCCAGATGTGCTCAATTGGATTCAGGTCTGGGGAACGGGCGGGCCAGTCCATAGCATCAATGCCTTCCTCTTGCAGGAACTGCTGACACACTCCAGCCACATGAGGTCTAGCATTGTCTTGCATTAGGAGGAACCCAGGGCCAACCACACCAGCATATGGTCTCACAAGGGGTCTGAGGAGCTCATCTCGGTACCTAATGGCAGTCAGGCTACCTTTGGCGAGCACATGGAGGGCTGTGCGGCCCCCCAAAGAAATGCCACCCCACACCATGACTGACCCACCGCCAAACCGGTCATGCTGGAGGATGTTGCAGGCAGCAGAAGGTTCTCCACGGCGTCTTCAGACTCTGTCACGTCTGTCACGTGCTCAGTGTGAACCTGCTTTCATCTGTGAAGAGCACAGGGCGCCAGTGGCGAATTTGCCAATCTTGGTGTTCTCTGGCAACTGCCAAACGTCCTGCACGGTGTTGGGCTGTAAGCACAACCCCCACCTGTGGACGTCGGGCCCTCATACCACCCTCATGGAGTTTGTTTCTGACCGTTTGAGCAGACACATGCACATTTGTGGCCTGCTGGAGGTCATTTTGCAGGGCTCTGGCTGTGCTCCTCCTGCTCAAAGGCGGAGGTAGCGGTCCTGCTGCTGGGTTGTTGCCCTCCTACGGCCTCCTCCACGTCTCCTGATATACTGGCCTGTCTCCTGGTAGCACCTCCATGCTCTGGACACTACGCTGACAGACACAGCAAACCTTCTTGCCACAGCTCGCATTAATGTGCCATCCTGGATGAGCTGCACTACCTGAGCCACTTGTGTGGGTTGTAGACTCCGTCTCATGCTACCACTAGAGTGAAAGCACCGCCAGCATTCAAAATTGACCAAAACATCAGCCAGGAAGCATAGGACCTGAGAAGTGGTATGTGGTCACGACCAGTAGAACCACTACTTTATTGGGGGTGTCTTGCTAATTGCCTATAATTTCCACCTGTTGTCTATTCCATTTGCACAACAGCATGTGAAATTTATTGTCAATCAGTGTTGCTTCCTAAGTGGACAGTTTGATTTCACAGAAGTGTGATTGACTTGGAGTTACATTGTGTTGTTTAAGTGTTCCCTTTATTTTTTGGAGCAGTGTATATACACTACCGTTCAAAGGTTTGGGGTCACTTAGAAATGTCCTTGTTTTTGAAAGACTGATCCCAGCTGGCCTTCTAGGCAGAGTTGCAAAGAAAAATACATATCTCGGACTGGCCAATAATTTTTTAAAATTAAGATGGGCAAAAGAATACAGACACTGGACAGAGGAACTCTGCCTAGAAGGCCAGCATCTCGGAGTCACCTCTTCACTGTTGACGTTGAGACTGGTGTTTTGCGGGTACTATTTAATGAAGCTGCCAGTTGAGGACTTGTGAGGCGTCTGTTTCTCAAACTAGAAACTCTAATGTACTTGTCCTCTTGCTCAGTTGTGCACCGGGGCCTCCCACTCCTCTTTCTATTCTGGTTAGAGCCAGTTAGCGCTGTTCTGTGAAGGGAGTAGTACACAGCGCTGTACGAGATCTTCAGTTTCTTGGCAATTTCTCGCATGGAATAGACTTAATTTCTCAGAACAAGAATAGACTGACGAGTTTCAGAAAAAGTTATTTGTTTCTGGTCATTTTGAGCCTGTAATCAAACCCACAAATGCTGATGCTCCAGATACTCAACTAGTCTAAAGAAAGACAGTTTTATTGCTTCTTTAATCAGCACAACAGTTTTAAGCTGTGCTAACATAATTGCAAAAGGGTTATCTAATGATCAATTAGCCTTTTAAAATGATGAACTTGGATTAGCTAACACAACGTGCCATTGGAACACAGGAGTGATGGTTGCTGATAATGGGCCTCTGTACGACTATGTAAGCCGTTTCCAGCTACAATAGTAATTTACAACATGAACAATGTCTACGCTGTATTTCTGACCAATTTGATGTTATTTTAATGGACAAAAAAATATGCTTTTCTTCCAAAAACAAGGACATTTCTAAGTCACCCCAAACTTTTGAACGGTAGTGTATATATTTTTTTGAAACTCAGTTGGGGTCTCAACTTAGAATTAGAATAGTAGAATACACAAGGTGCAACTTCGCTAATGGCAGCTAAAAGATGTAGATTGGTAGAGCGGCCAGCTATCTAAACTTGTAGTAATCAAGGTCGAACTAGAGCCCAGGGGGCCTCCATTGATTTTATTAGTCAGTCTCACTCAGATATCATATTAAAAACGGCAAACATTTCTCTTCACCCTATGGCAAAATGTGTAGAAATACAGGAAATTAGCTGTAAAACATCAAATTCTCCTCTCTGCCCCATGAGACAATGTGTAGAATTGCAGCAAACTTGCTTTAAAACTGGAAAATGTTCTCTATCCCCCATGGTAAAATGTGTAGAACTGCACAAAATCATTTTTTAAAATTTCTCTCCATTTTCAAGAGGGGGGCTGCTAAAATCATCTAGCAATGTGGACCCCTCATGATGAGTTCAGATTGTTGGTGGCCCCCACCCCCATCGAAGTTTCCCATCCCTGCTGTAATTAATCAATTATGTATAAATAAACATAAACTGGTGGTAAAGTCCTCCTCCATAGCTGAGCCTGTTTCCTATAGATGTGGATTGACATGCTAATGACGCTATCGTCGTCACTGACACAAGATTTTCTGGGCGATTGAAAAGATTCAAAGTGGGATTCTGAACATCCAAGCTCCATCTCATACTGTGTTGAAGTGTCTTCCTAGTACTACCAGATCATCACAACTCATGAATGACCACTACATACATAAACACAGAAAAATATGTTTGGGGGTGGGGCTGAGCATGAAAACATGTATTTTCCTCGCTGCAGACGGCTATATCGGTCCGCTATTACAGAACTAGTAAAGGCCCAGTACTCTACTTTTGTTAATTAATTATAATTTTGTATTCAGCTTTGTCAGGGGGTGCTGCAGCACCCTCAGCAGTCCTGCTACCTACGGCTATGATAACATACAGTATATGTGGCTAGATGCTATATCCAGCTCTTCTGTTCATGTAGCCATTGAAATCTACTGTATGCATGCATAGTACAATGTTGCGCATATTTGCAACATATTGTCTCCATGATAATGCATGTCTGTGTTCTTCACTTCTATGCTCTTGACTTATACCTGCAGGTATTGTCCAGTCTTTTACACAGCACATTTCAAAAAGTTAATGTGATTCAGCCGTCCATCAAAGTCTCTGTATGTTTCTGTCTTTTTATGGCAGGGTGTATCAGGGCAGGGCCTATGTATCTCAGCTTTAATACATATAGACAGTAGAAGAGATATACCTAGCAGCACATATCAACTCCATGAGCACACACCCTGAGGAAGAGATTTTCTCCAAATCCACATGATCGTTTTTATAAAACCATGGATACCACTGCCAAACTCCCTCTGGGTTGTACAGCCTCAGCCTGGCATCTCCAAGCCTCCCAGTCAATCAACATGTTCTTTCCTTCCTCAGCTCAGTGGATGTTCACACTTCAGTTCGCTGCTATCCACATAGCAACAGCGGGAACCTACGGTGTACAAACATTTGATTGGAACAGGAATAGTTATAATTAAGTGGATCCTTTAGTGGAGGGTGGTGTTGGGTTTACAGCTCTGTAAAAATATAATCATTTAATAACTTATTTATCTGCATTATTTATCTGAAGAAGTCTGAAACGTCCTTATCCAGGACAAATAGAGAGAGACATTTCATATCCATCTGGCAGTTCAAAGGACAGGACACATATGAATTCAAGCCCCCAGTCTCTGTGGTTAGGTGCTCTATCCTCTATACTGCTAACAGTCTCTGTGGTTAGGTGCTTTATCCTCTATACTGCTAACAGTCTCTGTGGTTAGGTGCTTTATCCTCTATAATACTAACAGTCTCTGTGGTTAGGTGCTTTATCCTCTCTACTGCTAATAGTCTCTGTAGTTAGGTGCTCTATCCTCTATACTGCTAACAGTCTCTGTGGTTAGGTGCTCTATCCTCTATACTGCTAACAGTCTCTGTGGTTAGGTGCTCTATCCTCTATACTGCTAACAGTCTCTCTCTATCCTCTATACTGCTAACAGTCTCTGTGGTTAGGTGCTCTATCCTCTATACTGCTAACAGTCTCTGTGGTTAGGTGCTTTATCCTCTATAATACTAACAGTCTCTGTGGTTAGGTGCTTTATCCTCTCTACTGCTAATAGTCTCTGTAGTTAGGTGCTCTATCCTCTATACTGCTAACAGTCTCTGTGGTTAGGTGCTCTATCCTCTATACTGCTAACAGTCTCTGTGGTTAGGTGCTCTATCCTCTATACTGCTAACAGTCTCTCTCTATCCTCTATACTGCTAACAGTCTCTGTGGTTAGGTGCTCTATCCTCTATACTGCTAACAGTCTCTGTGGTTAGGTGCTTTATCCTCTATAATACTAACAGTCTCTGTGGTTAGGTGCTTTATCCTCTCTACTGCTAATAGTCTCTGTAGTTAGGTGCTCTATCCTCTATACTGCTAACAGTCTCTGTGGTTAGGTACTCTATCCTCTATACTGCTAACAGTCTCTGTGGTTAGGTGCTCTATCCTCTATACTGCTAACAGTCTCTCTCTATCCTCTATACTGCTAACAGTCTCTGTGGTTAGGTGCTCTATCCTCTATACTGCTAACAGTCTCTGTGGTTAGGTGCTTTATCCTCTATAATACTAACAGTCTCTGTGGTTAGGTGATTTATCCTCTCTACTGCTAATAGTCTCTGTAGTTAGGTGCTATATCCTCTATACTGCTAACAGTCTCTGTGGTTAGGTGCTCTATCCTCTATACTGCTAACAGTCTCTGTGGTTAGGTGCTCTATCCTCTATACTGCTAACAGTCTCTCTCTATCCTCTATACTGCTAACAGTCTCGGTGGTTAGGTGCTCTATCCTCTATACTGCTAACAGTCTCTTTGGTTAGGTGCTCTATCCTCTATACTGCTAACAGTCTCTGTAGTTAGGTGCTCTATCCTCTATACTGCTAACAGTCTCTGTGGTTAGGTGCTCTATCCTCTATACTGCTAAGAGTCTCTGTAGTTAGGTGCTCTATCCTCTATACTGCTAACAGTCTCTGTGGTTTGTTGCTTATCCTCTATACTGCTAACAGTCTCTGTGGTTAGGTGCTCTATCCTCTATACTGCTAACAGTCTCTGTGGTTAGGTGCTCTATCCTCTATACTGCTAACAGTCTCTGTGGTTAGGTGCTCTATCCTCTATATACTGCTAACAGTCTCTGTGGTTAGGTACTCTATCCTCTATACTGCTAACAGTGTGTGTGGAGTGTGTGGTGGCTATGTCACCTACTGTCATTCCAAATAGTGCTGAATGTCCATTACCATCTAACGGTGAGAGAAAAGAATATAGCAACGTGTCAGCCTGTCCCGTAGAGACAATATGTCAGTATAGCAACAGAATGACAGAGGACACAGACAGCCACAGCGTAATTGGGGATCCATCTGCAGAAAATACGAATAGCTGATCCCACATCTCCAATATGACAAAACAGTGCCTTTTTCTGCCAGATTAGTGCAATCCATCATGGAGGAGGCCTGATGATAAAACCCAAATGTCTCCCAATGGATACTGGGCTGGGAGCTGAATACGATGGGTAATGTCCGCTTTCACTGAATTCAGAAAAATTTGATTGAATCAAGTGAATAAATAGGTGAACAGAAAGGGCTGAGTGAGGAATAATTGGGAACAAATGCAGAAATAGATTAAAAGACATCTCCCTCAGCCAGATCGTACTCACACACCACAGGTGGTTGGTGGCACCTTAATTGGGGAGGAAGGGCTCGTGGTAATGGCTGGAGCGGAATCAGTGGAATGGTATCAAATACATCAAACACGCGGTTTGATGCCATTCTGTTAGCTCCGTTCCAGACATTATTATGAGCCGTTCTGCCCTCAGCAGCCTCCATTGTCACACATACACACAAACACACACACAGGGACAGAGGGAGTGGGCGCTGGGTGGAAGGACTGATGTTAAATGTGATTAACTTAGCGCCAAGCGTGTGTGAGTTTGTGGCTCTGCTACGGTAGGGCCAGCTAGGCCAACAGTAGTCAGCTGGGGAGTGGAGGAGTCTGGCAGTAATGGACCGGCAGTAATGGCTTTAAATGACCCAAAATCATCCTATCAACAGATTATCAGCTCTGCCTGTGTGTGTGTGTGTGTGTGTGTGTGTGTGTGTGTGTGTGTGTGTGTGTGTGTGTGTGTGTGTGTGTGTGTGTGTGTGTGTGTGTGTGTGTGTGTGTGTGTGTGTGTGTGTGTGTGGGGGGGGGGGGTTGGCAGTGACCCCTCAAACGCATCCAAAGGCACCCAATGTATGGAAGAAGATTGATCTTGTTAAGAGTGACAAATGGAGGAGAGGCAGGAGCCTTTGGAGCATTTAGATCCTATAGCGCACTCTCTGGTCTGCGTCCCAAACAGCACCCTATTCCCTATATAGTGCACTACTTTTCACCAGAGCTCAGGATTGGTTCTAATGTAGTGCACTATATAGGGCAGGAGGCAGGGGTCAAGTGGGTTAAGGAACTGCAGGGGGTCCTTTTATTTATTTCATCACATTCCCAGTGGGTCAGAAGTTTACATACACTCAATAGGTATTTGGTAGCATTGCCTTTAAATTGTTTAACTTGGGCCAAACGTTTAGGCTAGCCTTCCACAAGCTTCCCACAATAAGTTGGGTGAATTTTGTCCCATTCCTCCTGACAGAGCTGGTGTAACTGAGTCAGGTTTCTAGGCCTCTTTGCTCGCACACGATTTTTCAGTTCTGCCTACAAATGTTCTATAGGATTGAGGTCAGTGCTTTGTGATGGCCAATACCTTGACTTTGGTGTCCTTAACCTCTCTGGGATATAGGGGGTGCTGTTTCGACTTAGGGAAAATTGGTCTCCAAATTAAACTGCCTAGTACTCAATTCTTGCTCGTACAATATGCATATTATTGTTATTATTGGATAGAAAACACTCTCTAGTTTCTATAACCGTTGGAATTATGTCTCTGAGTGAAACAGAACTCATTCTACAGCACTTTTCCTGCCAGGGAGTGAGATTTCAGAAATCTTGGCCCCTGCTCCCAGGTCAGTTCATAAGTCCCTGTGAATGCTATGATGCTACAAACACTGCCTACGCCTTCCTCTAGATGTCAGTAAGCGGGGAGATTTTGAATGGAGTGGATTGCGCAATCCGGGCTCTATAAATAGACCCTGGAGCGGAAAGAACGTCCTTTTCAACAGTGCGCTTGACGCAGAGTGGTCGTCGGACTGGCCTCCTTCCAAGCTTTTTTTTAGCCACTTATATATCGCCGGTCATGTTTTTATTCGTTATAGGTGTTAAAGACATCATAAGGTAGTTAATTTAAACCGTTTTATAGCAATTTATATCCGTTTAGTGCGATTGAGGCATTTCTTTGTTATGCACTTTGAAGCGCTGGGCACGTTTCCAGTACCGGTCGAACGTTAGTGGCCATTTCGACAGGACAAGAGGACATCTTTCGACCAAAAGACGATTAGACCGGAGAAAGGATACATTGCCCAAGATTCTGATTGAAGATCAGCTCATAGTAAGAACTATTTTTTA
The DNA here is from genome assembly GCF_029448725.1 of Salvelinus fontinalis. NCBI lineage: Eukaryota > Metazoa > Chordata > Actinopteri > Salmoniformes > Salmonidae > Salvelinus > Salvelinus fontinalis. Next base: position 79,131,759 of record NC_074666.1, on the reverse strand, counting down.
TGATAAATCGTTATTCTGTTGAAAAATGTCAAACGCATAAGCCGCCATTTTGTTTTGTGTAGCTTCGCTTGGTGAACCCTGTATTGCACAGTAAGGATAATTTTAGAAATGTAATTCAGCGATTGCATTAAGAACTAATTTGTCTTTCGATTGCTGTCCACCCTATATTTTTTAGTAAAGTTTATGATTAGTTATTCATTACGCTAGGTCACTGTCCAAAATGGCGCCCGACATTTTCAGCCCAGGTTGGCTACTATTCTCATTGTATAACCACGTTTTTTTGTGGCTAAATATGCACATTTTCAAACAAACTCTATATGTATGTTGTAATATGATGTTACAGGAGTGTCATCGGAAGAATTCTGAGAAGGTTAGTGAAAAAATTAATATATTTTGGCGATGATAACGATATTGCTCTCTTTGGCTTGAATCAATGCTCGGGTAACGTTTGCATATGTGGTATGCTAATATAACGATTTATTGTGTTTTCGCTGTAACACACTTAGAACATCTGAAATATTGTCTGAATTCACAAGATCTGTGTCTTTCCATTGCTGTGAGCTGTGTATTATCAAGAAATGTTTTATGATTAGTAATTAGGTAATACACGTTACTCTCTGTATTTATTCTAGTCGAGTTGTGATGGTGGGTGCAATTGTAAACTATGATTTCTACCTGAAATATGCACATTTTTCTAACAAAACCTATCCTATACAATAAATATGTTATCAGACTGTCATCTGATGAGTTTTTTTCTTGGTTAGTGGCTATCAATATCTTTATTTGGCCGAATTGGTGATAGCTACTGGTGGAGAGAAAAAATGGTGGACAAAGAAAAATGGTGTCTTTTGCTAACGTGGTTAGCTAATAGATTTACATATTTTGTCTTCCCTGTAAAACATTTAAAAAATCTGAAATGGTGGCTTTATTCACAAGATCTGTATCTTTCATTTGGTGTATTGGACTTGTGATTTAATGATATTTAGATTTTCCTTTTTCATTGTGGCGCGATGCTAATCAGTGAGGGGGGGGGGGTTGGGGGTGCTTGTCAGTTGGGAAGCTAGCGTCCCAACTATCCCAGAGAAGTTAAGCCATTTTGCCACAACTTTGGAAGTATGCTTGGGGTCATTGTCCATTTGGAAGACCCATTTGCGACCAAGCTTTAACTTCCTGACTGACGTCTTGAGATGTTGCTTCAATATATACACATCATTTTCCTCCTCATGATGCCATCTATTTTGTGAAGTGCACCAGTCCCTCCTGCAGCAAAGCACCCACACAACATGATGCTGCAACCCCCGTGCTTCATGGTTGGGATGGTGTTCTTCAGCTTGCAAGCGTCCCCCTTTTTCCTCCAAACATAACAATGGTCATTATGGCCAAACCGTTCTATTTTTGTTTCATCAGACCAGAGGACGTTTCTCCAAAAAGTACGATCTTTGTCCCCATGTGCAGTTGCAAACCGTAGTCTGGCTTTTATATGACGGTTTTGGAGCAGTGGCTTCTTCCTTGCTGAGTGGCCTTTCAGGTTATGTCGATATAGGACTTGTTTTACTGTGGATATATATACTTTTGTACCTGTTTCCTCCAGCATCTTCACAATGTCCTTTGCTGTTGTTCTGGTATTGATCTGCACTTTTCGCACCAAAGTACGTTAATCTCTAGGAGACAGAACGCGTCTCCTTCCTGAGCGGTATGACGGCTGCGTGGTCCCATGGTGTTTATACTTGCGTACTATTGTTTGTACAGATGAACGTAGTACCTTCAGGTGTTTGGAAATTGCTCCCAAGGATAAACCAGACTTGTGGGGGTCTACAATGTTTTTCTGAGGTCTTGGCTGATTTCTTTTGATTTTCCCATGATGTCAAGCAAAGAGGCAGTGAGTTCGAAGGTAGGCCTTGAAATACATCCATAGGTACACCTCCAATTTACTCAAATTATGTCAATTAGCCTACCAGAAGCTTCTAAAGCCATGACATAATTTTCTGGAATTTTCCAAGCTGTTTCAAGGCACAGTCAACTTAGTGTATGTAAACTTCTGACCCACTGAAATTGTGATAAAGTGAATTATAAGCGAAATAATCTGTCTGTAAACAATTGTTTGAAAAATTACTTGTGTCCTGCACAAAGTAGATGTCCTAACCGACTTGCCAAAACTATAGTTTGTTAACAAGAAATTCGTGGAGTGGTTGAAAAACAAGTTTTAATGACTCCAACCTAAGTGTATGTAAACTTCCGACTTCAACTGGATATACACTGCTCAAAAAAATAAGGGGAACACTTAAACAACACAATGTAACTCCAAGTCAATCACACTTCTGTGAAATCAAACTGTCCACTTAGGAAGCAACACTGATTGACAATAAATTTCACATGCTGTTGAGCAAATGGAATAGACAAAAGGTGGAAATTATAGGCAATTAGCAAGACACCCCCGAAAAAGGAGTGATTCTGCAGGTGGTGACCACAGACCACTTCTCAGTTCCTATGCTTCCTGGCTGATTGTTTATTCACTTTTGAATGCTGGCGGTGCTCTCACTCTAGTGGTAGCATGAGACGGAGTCTACAACCCACACAAGTGGCTCAGGTAGTGCAGTTCATCCAGGATGGCACATTAATGCGAGCTGTGGCAAAAAGGTTTGCTGTGTCTGTCAGCGTAGTGTCCAGAGCATGGAGGCGCTACCAGGAGACAGGCCAGTACATCAGGAGACGTGGAAGAGGCCGTAGGAGGGCAATAACCCAGCAGCAGGACCGCTACCTCCGCCTTTGTGCAAGGAGGTGCACTGCCAGAGCCCTGCAAAATGACCTCCAGCAGGCCACAAATGTGCATGTGTCTGCTCAAACGGTCAGAAACAGACTCCATGAGGGTGGTATGAGGGCCCGACGTCCACAGGTGGGGCCACAAATGCACATTTGTGGCCTGCTGGAGGTCATTTTGCAGGGCGCTGGTAGTGCACCTCCTTGCACAAAGGCGGAGGTAGCGGTCCTGCTGCTGGGTTGTTGCCCTCCTACGGCCTCCTCCACGTCTCCTGATGTACTGGCCTGTCTCCTGGTAGCGCCTCCATGCTCTGGACACTACGCTGACAGACACAGCAAACCTTTTGCCACAGCTCGCATTGATGTGCCATCCTGGATGAACTGCACTACCTGAGCCACTTGTGTGGGTTGTAGACTCCGTCTCATGCTACCACTAGAGTGAGCGCACCGCCAGCATTCAAAAGTGACCAAAACATCAGCCAGGAAGCATAGGAACTGAGAAGTGGTCTGTGATCACCACCTGCAGAATCACTCCTTTTTTGGGGGTGTCTTGCTAATTGCCTATAATTTCCACCTTTTGTCTATTCCATTTGCACAACAGCATGTGAAATGTATTGTCAATCAGTGTTGCTTCCTAAGTGGACAGTTTGATTTCACAGAAGTGTGATTGACTTGGAGTTACATTGTGTTGTTTAAGTGTTCCCTTTATTTTTTTGAGCAGTGTATATACATATATATTTTTTACATTACATTTTTATTATGAATATTACTAACAACAACAGATTAAACTGATTTTGGTCAAAGGGTCTGTGGAATAAGTTTAGAGGGGGTTATACAATACAACGTAATATCATTCATCTACAATATGTTCTTAACCCCGGGCAACATGGGCCTGGGAGGCTCACAGGGATATTGGTATCAACAGTATGCATTCTCAAACATAAAAAACAACAACTTAAATGCCCTGTAATTTAAGCTTTAAAACAGCAAGGTTGTCTCTTTGTCTCATGGCAAAATGTGTAGAATTGCAGGATTTTAGCTTTAAAGCTGCAAAAATAAAATATATCTCTGCCGCATGACAAAATGTGTAAAAACGACAAAATGTTCTCTCCCAGGGCCCAAGACTAGTTTCATCTGGCCATAAACTGTACTCCCAAAGTCATAGTATGCTATTTTTATCTCACTCTAGTTGTGTTCTGATCTCCCTCCCTCCCCTAACGGGGATCCAGAGGCTGCTGTGGAATTAGTTTTGAGGCCGTTGGCTGAACTTATAGCTGCCACGCAACTCAGAATTAGAGGCCAGAACAACAATATGCAAAAAGATGTCTGGGACTAATGTTAGAGCACTAGAAATGTGAAGCAGCAACATCTGGATCAGCTGGTGTCCTGACTCCACACCTGCTCACTGCAGTCCCATTCAGGACCAGCTACACTGATGTTACAAAACAGCACAACAGCAGTCGACAGGTAGCCTGGTGGTTAGAGTGTTGGGATAGTAACTGAAAGGTAGCTGGATCGAATCCCCAAGCTGACAAGGTAAAAATATGTCGTTCTGCCCCTGAACAAGGCAGTTGACCCACTCTTCCCCCATAGGCGGTCATTGTAATGTAGAATTTGTTCTTAACTTGCCTAGCACTGGCATTCTGCATGCTGGGTTAAGCACCTGTGTATTGTTGTTGGGGTCAATTTCAATTCCCTCTTATTAGATCCAGCAAATGTCAGCAACAGGGAGGCTGTTCTCCAGGGTGGTTCACTCTACAGAGAGAGAACTGCCAGAATGTCAGGCCTTCCATCACCAGTCAGTGTGGCCTTTACAAACCAGACAGAAGTGGCTACCACATGCTGGTGAGGCGATGCCAGCCGCTACTGAAGAAAACAAGAATCATACACAGAATATGAGGGAATGTGTTCTCAAAGACTGTGCCAGATCACCTTGTTCACTTTACCCAATTAAATATGCAAAGCAGGAGAAGCAAACAGCCATTACGACCTCCACACAAACACTGCACAGTTTCCCCAAAGGCTAACTCAAGGACATCTGCACAGGTTCACAAACTGTGAATATTTGCAATCCCAGTGTGTACACACACACACACACACACACACACACACACACACACACACACACACACACACACACACACACACACACACACACACACACACACACACACACACACACACACACACACACACACACACACACACACACACACACACACACACACTTCTCGTTTTCCTCTCTGCACCAGCTGACATGGGTTATTCCTCTATATCATAAGCAGTCATCATGAAGTTCTCAATAAAGGGATCTGATTGGACACAGATGGAGAGTAATAGATACAAACATATCCATCTGTTCCTCAATTCCATCCCTCCCTCCACTATGCCCTACATCCCCATCATCCTCTCTTTCTGTAATTTCTCTAATACTCAATCTGTTTAGTGGGCAGCACACAATAAGGTACTGTACAGGCTAATTCTTCACCGTGATTTAGCCTAATGAGTGTGACTAAGTGAGGGTAAAAATCTATGGCTACCTGTATTTCACAGGAGAAACAGCCATATGCTTAGCAGTGCCATGGCCAAGGGTTCTGTTGAGTCTTAACCATGGCTGTGTTTCAACAAGTCAGAAGGAGTGAGGAGTAAATGACTGTGATGATTCCTCTCTCCGGGGGAAATAACAAGAAATTGGTATGACTGAAAATAATGAACTCATCTCAAAGGCCGTAATCAATCACCACTGTCTGTCACACTCACACACAATCACTTTCTAAATTATAATGGAACCATAATAACAAACAACCTACTGTAGCCTACAACCAAAACAGAGCAGAAAACTATTTAGGTAATGTATACAATGGAGTGGCTGTAATTACATGGAAACAGCTTTATGAAGTAATAAACTAAGTTATACTTTGTTGTAGGCTAAGTGAACAAACTAAACAAACAAAAAATGAACATTATGTTCCAACCCAAGGCAAGTCATTAAGCAGTGAAGCATAGTAATAAAACCTCCCAACGTTATTTCATAAAGAAATATCGGGGCTGTGGGACTGAGCACCTAATAGCCATGAGTCACTGGGGTATAGATTGCGTGCTGGCAGGTGGTGCATCCGTCAGCGGCGCAGCAGCGGTGGCGTAACGGTTGGTATTTGCACGCCGCCTGCCATGCCTTTATCATCATCAGCAGCTGCGGCTGTGAGATTCCTCACAGTAACATTCATTATGTCACAGAGAAGAGCAGGCAAATTAAGAAAAATGGCTGCCCTGGGCGCTTAATGTGATGCATTTCAACAGAGTGAGGAGGGATGAATATGGAAAGAAAGAGAGAGCCTAACTGGGCTGGGATTGTGTTTCTGGCCCCAGTGTATGTGGGATAGGCAAATGCTGAGAGTTTTATGAATGATAATTCTGTATTAAAATAGAGGATGATTAATGATACTCCAAGCAGAAAGACATGGCGGGAGGTTGTGGCCTTCTGTGTAGGAATGTACTGTATGAGGGTGTGTGAGTGTGCAAGTACTGTATGTGTCCGTGTGTGCAGGGGCGAGTGTGTTTGCTTGTGTGGGAGTATATCTGTGTGTGGTTTCTTTAGGGTTTGCACTAGATGTGTGTGTATCATGTGTGTATTTGACTGGGCCTTGATTTATTAGAGTGTGAAATATTAACAGGGAAGAGAAACTGATTTGGGGCGAAAAAGATCTAAGTACATTCCCTCATTCATATTTCAACAACTTTCCGATCCCTGAAAACAGCCTTGGCAAACTAGCATCCTATTTCAATGGATTAGAGTGGCAGAGCATGCCTGGGAAGTGCCTCACTCTCATCCTAATGCTAGGGAAGAGAGTAGCAGAGCATGCCTGGGTAGTGCCTCACTCTCATTATAATGCTAGGGAACAGAGTGGCAGAGCATGCCTGGGTAGTGCCTCACTCTCATCCTAATGCTAAGGAACACAGCAGCACTTGGTAGTGCCTCACTCTCGTCCTAATGCTAGGGAACAGAGTGGCGGAGTATGCCTGGGTAGTGCCTCACTCTCGTCCTAATGCTAAGGAACAGAGTAGCAGAGCATGCCTGGGTAGTGCCTCACTATCGTCCTAATGCTAGGGAACAGAGTAGCAGAGCATGCCTGGGTAGTGCCTCACTCTCGTCCTAATGCTAGGGAACAGAGTAGCAGAGCATGCCTGGGTAGTGCCTCACTCTCGTCCTAATGCTAGGGAACAGAGTAGCAGAGCATGCCTGGGTAGTGCCTCACTCTCGTCCTAATGCTAGGGAACAGAGTAGCAGAGCATGCCTGGGTAGTGCCTCAATCTCGTCCTAATGCTAGGGAACAGAGTAGCAGAGCATGCCTGGGTAGTGCCTCACTCTCATCCTAATGCTAGGGAACAGAGTAGCAGAGCATGCCTGGGTAGTGCCTCACTCTCGTCCTAATGCTAGGGAACAGAGTAGCAGAGCATGCCTGGGTAGTGCCTCACTCTCGTCCTAATGCTAGGGAACAGAGTAGCAGAGCATGCCTGGGTAGTGCCTTACTCTCGTCCTAATGCTAGGGAACAGAGTAGCAGAGCATGCCTGGGTAGTGCCTCACTCTCATCCTAATGCTAAGGAAAACAGCAGGACTTGATAGTAGAGGTCGACCGATTAATCGGAATGGCCGATTAATCGGGGCCGATTTCAAGTTTTCATAACAATCGGAAATCGGTATTTTTGGGCGCAGATTTTCCGATTATTATATATATATTTTTTTTCTCACCTTTATTAATCTTTATTTAACTGGGCAAGTCAGTTAAAACCTGTTTGGGCTGCAGGGGCAGTATTGAGTAGCCAGATAAAAGGTGCCCATTTCAAACGGCCTCGTACTCAATTCTTGCTCGTACAATATGCATGTTATTATTACTATTGGATAGAAAACACTCTCTAGTATCTAAAACTGTTTGAATTATATCTGTGAGTAAAACAGAACTCATTTGGCACAAACTTCCTGACCAGGAAGTGGAAAGTCTGAAAACTATGCTCTGTTCTAGGTCCTGCCTATAAATGGGCATGATACGTATTAGTATACATGCACGTCATACACCTTCCCCTAGATGTCAAGAGGCAGTGAGAGAAGAAATGGAGTGTTTATCTTGGTCTGAGTTGGAATAAATCCTCTTGGAATGACGTGTCACCCATTTCCTGTTTTCAGGAAGGCGCGAGAAGGAACCGGGGATTGCGTTCTGAAAAGCTGTCGTTATAGGCGACTACTATCTCCGGCTTTGATTTTATTTGATACATGTGACAATATCATAGTAAAGTATGCTTTTTCAATATAGTTTTATTAGACTATTGAAATTTATTCGGGACGTTAGGCGTGTTGCGTTGTGTGCCTTTGTTCAGGAAGGAGAGCTTCGAGCCACTTGGCTAGTGCGCTTGCTAATTCAAGAGGGAAAAAGGACGTTCTAAATCCAAACAATGATTGTTCTTCACAAAGGACCTCTTGTACAACATTCTGATGGAAGCTCATCAAAAGTAGGACCCATTTTATGATGCTATTTCATATATCTGTCGAACTGTGTACTATTAGTTTTGCGCCCAGGTTTTGGGCACTCGCTCGCCATAGCGTAAGCCTTATGTCGTAATGAAGTTATTTTAGAATTCTAACACGGCGATTGCATTAAGAACTAGTGTATCTATCATTTCCTATACAACATGCATTTTTTAGTTATGTTTATGAATAGCTATTTGGTCAGAATATGTGTGTCAGAAAAAGTGTCAGAAAAATATCCGGACGTTGTGGGAAAAAGTAGCTACGTTAGCACAATGTATAACCACTGATTTCAGCTCTAAATATGCACATTTTCGAACAAAACATAAGTGTATGTATAACCTGATGTTATAGGACTGTCATCTGATGAAGCATATCAAGGTTAGTAAAAAATTATATATATTTTGCTGGTTTGTTACGATCGCTAACTTTTGCTGCTGGGAAATGGCTTGTGCTTCTGGCTATTGTGGTAAGCTAATATAACGCTATATTGTGTTTTCGCTGTAAAACACTTAAGAAATTGGAAATATTGTCTGGAATCACAAGATGCCTGTCTTTCATTTGCTGTACACTATGTCTTTTTCAGAAATGTTTTATGATGAGTATTTAGGTATTTGACATTGGTGTCTGTAATTATTCTGTCTGCTTTCGGTGCAATTTCTGATTGTAGCTGCAATGTAAACTATGATTTATACCTGAAATATGCACATTTTTCGAACAAAACATAGATTTATTGAATAACATGTTATAAGACTGTCATCTGATGAAGTTGTTTGTTGGTTAGTTTGGTTGGTTCTTGGTTAGTTAGGTTGGCTTTGTGCATGCTACCTGTGCTGTGAAAAATGTCTGTCCTTTTTTGTATTTGGTGGTGAGCTAACATAAATATACGTGCTGTTTTCGCTGTAAAACATTTTAAAAATCGGACATGTTGGCTGGATTCACAAGATGTTTACCTTTCATTTGCTGTATTGGACTTGTTAATGTGTGAAAGTTAAAAATTTCTAAAAATTATATTTTGAATTTCGCGCCCTGCACTTGAAGTGGCTGTTGTCATATTGTGGCCGGCCTCGGGCTTGCAGCCAGAAGAAGTTAAGAACACATTCTTATTTTCAATGACGGCCTAGGAAATGAGGCAGAACGACACATTTTTAACCTTGTCAGCTCGGGGGATCCAATCTTGCATTGATTACAATGCACTCCACGAGGAGCCTGCCTGTTAGCGAATGCAGTAAGCTAAGGTAAGTTGCTAGCTAGCATTAAACTTATCTTATAAAAAAACAATCAATCAATGACTGTCATTGCTCCAATGTGTACTTAACCATAAACATCAATACCTTTCTTAAAATCAATACACAAGTATATATTTTTAAACCTGCATATTTAGCTAAAATAAATCCAGGTTAGCAGGCAATATTAACCAGGTGAAATTGTGTCATTTCTCTTGCGTTCATTGCACGCAGAGTCTGGGTATATGCAACAGTTTGGGCCGCCTGGCTCTTTGCGAACTAATTTGCCAGAACTTTACGTAATTATGACAACATTGAAGGTTGTGCAATGTAACAGGAATATTTAGACTCATGGATGCCACCCGTTAGATAAAATACGGAACGGAATAAACGTTTTGTTTTCGAGGTGATAGTTTCCGGATTAGTCAAAGGTATATGGTTTAGAGAGAAATAGTCGACGCGTTATAATTCCTGTAATAACTTGCGGCTGAATTTGAAAAGGGTTCCTTCGTTATTTTACCGTTCATGTCTTCCATAGAGAATGTCTTGATCTACTTCAAATAAGGTCTGTGTTTCGTGCAGGCTTAAACCGCCTCGACGTTTTGATACCCGTGTAAATCTCACTAAGATAAGGTAACGTTTGTCAACATATTTTCATAAATCCACTCTACAATTTTTTTAATCTTCGCTTATATTTAGCCAATATTGATCAGAGTTACCTTGTCCTATGGATATCTACACAGTTATAAAATTGGCACAGTGATGTTGTAACGGCTTTCTTCCTGGGGTGAAAGAGAGGACCAAAATGCAGCGTAGCCAGTGCTCAACATGTTTAATAAAATAACAAGTGAACACTACAAACAACAAACAAAATAACAAACCGTGAAAACCGAGACAGTCCTATCTGGTGCAGAACAAACACAGAGACAGGAAACAAACACCCACAAAATCCCAACACAAAACAAGCCTCCTATATATGAGTCTCAATCAGAGACAACGACTACCATCTGTCTCTGATTGAGAACCCACACTAGGCTGACATAGAAACAGACAAACTAGACACACAACATAGAATTCCCACCCAGCTCACGTCCTGACCAACTAAACACATACAAAACAACAGAAAACAGGTCAGGAACGTGACAGATGTAAGCCTACACAAAACACAGACCTTATTTTAAGTGAATCTAAAAAATATCCCATGGAATAAATGAAGGAACCGCTTTTCAGATTTTGCTAGGTGTCATGGGAATTATGACTTGCACTTTGGTTGTCAATTCTTACCATGCCCATTATTAAAATAGGATTTCCTGCATATAGAAATTAAAGTTTTTGTTTTCAACATTCATCACAGGTAACTTAAACTCTATTGTTATTCAAACAGTTGAGAATATTTGTCTCCTAAGCTCACTCTTCAGTATCATTTTCACTTCAGAGCTGTGTGCGTGTGTGTATTTATGTATTATATTAAGTTAAAATAAAAGTGTTCATTGTTCATTCAGTATTGTTGCAATTGTCATTATTACAAAAATGTGTGTGTGTGTATGATATATATATATATACATAAAACATTTTATTTCTTAAATAAATCGTCCGATTAATCGGTATCGGCTTTTTTGTCCTCCAATAATCTGTATCTGTATCGGCATTGAAAAATCATAATCCGTCGACCTCTACTTGATAGTGTCTCACTCTCATCCTAATGCTAGGGAACAGAGTAGCAGAGCATGCCTGGGTAGTGTCTCACTCTAATCCTAATGCTAAGGAACACAGCAGCACTTGATAGTGTCTCACTCTCATCCTAATGCTAGGGAACACAGCAGCACTTGACAGTGTCTCACTCTCATCCTAATGCTAGGGAACACAGCAGCACTTGATAGTGTCTCACTCTCATCCTAATGCTAAGGAACACAGCAGCACTTGGTAGTGCCTCACTCTCATTCTAATGCTAGGGAACACAGCAGAACTTGGTAGTGCCTCACTCTCATTCTAATGCTAGGGAACACAGCAGCACTTGGTAGTGCCTCAATATCATCCTAATGCTAGGGAACACAGCAGCACTTGGTAGTTCCTCACTCTCATTCTAATGCTAGGGAACACAGCAGCACTTGGTAGTGCCTCAATATGATCCTAATGCTAGGGAACACAGCAGCACTTGGTAGTTCCTCACTCTCATTCTAATGCTAGGGAACACAGCAGCACTTGGTAGTTCCTCACTCTCATTCTAATGCTAGGGAACACAGCAGCACTTGGTAGTGCCTCAATATCCTCCTAATGCTAGGGAACACAGCAGCACTTGGTAGTGCCTCACTCTCATTCTAATGCTAGGGAACACAGCAGCACTTGGTAGTGCCTCAAAATCATCCTAATGCTAAGGAACACAGCAGCACTTGGTAGTGCCTCAATATCCTCCTAATGCTAGGGAACACAGCAGCACTTGGTAGTTCCTCACTCTCATTCTAATGCTAGGGAACACAGCAGCACTTGGTAGTGCCTCAATATCCTCCTAATGCTAAGGAACACAGCAGCACTTGGTAGTGCCTCAATATCCTCCTAATGCTAGGGAACACAGCAGCACTTGGTAGTGCCTCAATATCAGCTGTGTTTCATGTCCTGACCATATCAAAAGACTAGGCTAATACTGTATAGATGCAGTTGTTTGATGTTAAGCTAACATCTGAAAACATAACATGCTTGGTTTATTATCTCTCTGCACACAGTAAACAGCAGTAGTGGGTCAATTTCCGCAACAACTAAGAGTGTTGAAGCTGTTTTAGTTCCATAGCTACCATGTTGAAGCAGTGTGCAGTGAACCCGTCAACATGCGCAGATACTCTGTGTGACTGTGTGAGAGCGAAGTCTTGCATCGCGCTCATCACAATATACAGTAGGTGGTGCTGCTTGTGGCAACGTCAAAACGCTGAGTATACCTTCGATGTGTGTGTGTGTGTGTGTGTGTGTGTGTGTGTGTGTGTGTGTGTGTGTGTGTGTGTGTGTGTGTGTGTGTGTGTGTGTGTGTGTGTGTGTGTGTGTGTGTGTGTGTGTGTGTGTGTGTGTGTCAGTCCTCCTCATCAAAAGAGCTCTTGTTGCTATCTACGTCTTTCATGCCATCTGTGAGTGAAGCAGCTACAGCTAAGGGCAAAGATTAAAACACAAAGCAAAGGAGCACACACACCAACCAGGTGATTATGTGCTGAGCATCTAGAGCTTAAATCAAAGCGGAAATCTAAAGACACAAAAAAGAAAAACACATTGAGAGAGGAAAGAGGATGAACAAATTCAGAGGAACCACACTGACCACAGCCAGCAAAGACAGAACAAGATAAAGATGGAGAGAGAGAGGGGAGAAGAGAAAAGAACAGACAAGATGCTGAAATAACAAAGATCGTCTGAAGAGCAGGAAAACGAGAGCTAACATTTGCTTAGCTTTCCCCCTTCTCCTCTAAATCGACACTTAACTGGACTGAATGAGGACAATGCCTTAACCACTGGCTTGGTCTTAATCAACACACAGGCCGGGCCCTGAGATTCAGACAGTCCACTCTATATCAGCCACTCTCTCACACCATCTGCTGCAATTCCCTACAGAGAAGACCAGCAACACCCACAGATACATAGCCATATGAATATAACTTTAAAAGCATATTAGCAGGCTTTCACTGGCTCTGTTACATGGGTGGTAAAAGGCAGAAAAGCCTTTATGCTCTAACTTCAGACCTCACATAATAAGGCAAAGAGCTCCACACTGTCAGTTCATTGAGTTTAGTTAAAGGAGGAAAACCAGGTGAGTCATGCTTTCATAAAGAACCTCCATCTTTCCTCTAATCAACTCCAGGTGGAGACTGACCATACAATATGATTGTAGCTTGCATCTTGAAAACAAACTGTAAAACTGAACATTTTCAACAAAAGAAAAGTTATAGTCTATCCAGCTGTGGTTGGTTGAGGGAGCCTGCATAACAGCCTGTCCTGAGATGCACTCATTATAATGACCCTTGCTTTGCAGTCTTATCTGAAAATGGATCCAAACATCCTGTGTTGTACTGCATTAGCATCGAGTAGCCCCAGCGATATGCAACTTTTCAGGAAGGTTAGGAACCAATATAATCAGGCAGTTAGGAAAGCAAAGGCTAGCTTTTTAAAACAGCAATTTGCATCCTGTAGCACAAACTCCAAAAAGTTCTGGGATACTGTAAAGTCCATGGAGAATAAGAGCATCTCCTCCCAGCTGCCCACTGCACTGAGGCTAGGAAACAATGTCACCACTGATAAATCCACGATAATTTCAATAAGAATTCATCTCTCCTTCACCAAAATCCAGAAAGCTGATGATTTGAAAGCGCTGCAAAATCTGGACCCCTACGAATTAGCTGGGCTAGACAATCTGGACCCTCTCTTTCTAAAATTATCCGCCGCAAATGTTGCAACCCGTATTACTAGCCTGTTCAATCTCTCTTTCGTATCGGCTGAGATCCCCAAAGATTGGAAATCTGCCGCGGTCATCCCCCTCTTCAAAGGGGGAGACACTCGAGACCCAAACTGTTACAGACCTATATCTATCCTACCCTGCCTTTCGAAGGTCTTCGAAAGCCAAGTTAACAAACAGATCACCGACCATTTCGAATCCCACCGTACCTTCTCCACTTTACAATCTGGTTTCCAAGCTGGTCATGGGTGCACCCCAGCCACACTCAAGGTCCTAAACGATATCATAACCGCCATCAATAAAAGACAATACTGTGCAGCTCCATTCATCGACCAAGGCTTTCGACTCTGTCAATCACCGCATTCTTATCGGCAGACTCAACAGCCTCGGTTTCTCAAACGTCTGCCTCGCCTGGTTCACCAACTACTTCTCAGAGTTCAGCGTGTCAAATTGGAGGGCCTATTGTCCGCACCTCTGGCAGTCTCTATGGGGGTGCCACAGGGTTCAATTCTCGGTCCGACTCTTTTCTCTGTATACATCAATGATGTCGCTCTTGCTGCTGGTGATTCTCTGATCCACCTCTACGCAGACAACACCATTCTGTATACTTCTGGCCTTTCTTTGGACACTGTGTTAACTAACCTCCAGACGAGCTTCAATGCCATACAACTCTCATTCTGTGGCCTCAAAATGCAAGTAAAACTAAATGCATGCTCTTCAACCGATCGCTGCCCGCACCTGCCCGCCCATCTAGCATCACTACTCTGGGCGGTTCTGACTTAGAATATGTGGACAACTTCAAATACCTAGGTTAGACTGTAAACTCTCCTTCCAGACTCCCATTAAGCATCTCCAATCTAAAATGAAATCTAGAATCGGCTTCCTATTTCGCAACAAAGCATCCTTCACTCATGCTGCCAAACATACCCTCGTAAAACTGACTATCCTACCGATCCTTGACTTCGGCGATGTCATTTACAAAATAGCCTCCAACACTCTACTCAGCAAATTGGATACAGTCTATCACAGTGCCATCCGTTTTGTCACCAAAGCCCCATATGCTACCCACCACTGCGACCTGTATGGTCTCATTGGCTGACCCTCGCTTCATATTCGTCGCCAAACCCACTGGGATCAGGTCATCTATAAGTCTTTGCTAGGTAAAGCCCCGCCTTATCTCAGCTCACTGGTCACCATGGCAGCACCCACCCGTAGCACACGCTCCAGCAGGTATATTTCACTGGTCACCCCCAAAGCCAATTTCTCCTTTGACCACCTTTCCTTCCAGTACTCTGCTACCAATGACTGGAACGAATTGCAAAAATCGCTGAAGCTGGAGACTCATATGGCCCTCACTAAATTTAAGCATTAGCTGTCAGAGCAGCTTACAGATCATTGCACCTGTACGTAGCCCATCTGTAAATAGCCCACCCAACTACCTCATCCCCATATTGTTATTATTATTTTTTTGTTGCTCTTTGCACCCCAGTATCTCTACTTGCACATTCATCTTCTGCACATCTATCACTCCAGTGTTTAATTGCTAAATTGTAATTATTTTGCCACTATGGCCTATTTATTGCCTTACCTCCCTAAACTTACTTAATTTGCACACACTGTATATAGACTTTTCTATTGTGTTATTGACTGTACATTTGTTTATTCCATGTGTAACTCTGTGTTGTTGTTTGTGTCACACTACTTTGCTTTATCTTGGCCAGGTCACAGTTGTAAATGAGAACTTGTTCTCATCTGGCCTACCTGGTTAAATAAAGGTTAAATAAAAAAATAAAAAATAATACAAATAAAATCCTCCATCCAACTGTTAATAAGGATCAGACCGTTTTGTTATTTTTTTTCGCCTAAAATGACATACCCAAATCTAACTGCTTGTAGCTCAGGCATTGAAGCAAGGATATGAATATTCTTGATACCCTTTGAAAGGAAACACTTTGACGCTAGGGGCCAGAATTGTTTTTATTTTTTAAATAACGTTCCCAAGGTAAACAGACTATTTCTCAGTCCCAGATCGTAGAATATGTATATAATTTACAGATTAGGATAGAAAACACTCCAAAGTTTCCCCAAAACTGTCAAAATATTGTCTGTGAGTATAACAAAACTGATTCTGCAGGCGAAAACCTGAGGAAATCCAACCTGGAAGTGAATTTCTTTATTTTTTATACCTGTTTCATTGCCTGCCCCTCTTCCATTTAAAGGGGTATCAACCAGATTCATTTTCCAATGGCTTCTTCAGGCTGTGACCAGGCTTTAGCCATAGTTTCAGGCTTTTGTTTTGAAAAATGAGCTAGATTTTTCAAAACGAGTCAGGTGTCCGAGAGGGGTAGCTCGACATTTTCTTTCTCTCTTTTATTGAATAGGTTACCGTCCGGTTTAAATGTTATTAATTATGTATGTTAAAAACAACCTGAGGATTGATTATAAATTTTTTTTGACATGTTTCTACGAACATTACGGATACTTTTGGAATTTTCGTCTGCCTTTCAGGAACGGAACGAGGCTGTGGTTTTCTGAACATAACGCACAACCCAAATGACGTTTTTTTGTTATAAAACTAATATTTATCGAACAAAAATAACATTTATTGTGTAACTGGGAGTCTCGTGAGTACAAACGTGAGTACAAACATCCAAAGATTATCAAAGGTAAGCGATTAATTTTATTGCTTTTCTGACTTTCGTGACCAAGCTAATTTAAGGCTAGCTGTTCTAGCATTGATTGATACACTCACAAACGCTTGGATTGCTTTCGCTGTAAAGCATATTTTCAGAATATGTTTTGGTATATTTCACTTGTGATTGCATGATTATAAATATTTTTAGTATTATTTTTGAATTTGGCGCTCTGCAAATCAGCGGTTGTTTAGGAAAATGATCCCGGGATCTGTGCGCCAAGAAGTTTGTGGAAATGTGGAAATGTGAAATGAATGTAGGAGAATATCATGTACCATCATCTTTGAAATACAAGAGAAAGGCCATAATGTATTTTTCCAGCGGAATTTAGATTTTGGTCACTAGATAGCAGCAGTGTATGTGCAAAGTTTTAGATTGATAAAATGAACCATTGCATATATTTTCAAAATGTTGTATCAAGACTGCCCAAATGTGCCTAATTGGTATATTAATACATTTTTGAGTTCATAATTGTACACTCTCCTCAAACAATAGCTTGGTATTCTTTCACTGTAATAGCTACCGTAAATTGGACAGTATTCTCCTACGCGCTCTCCTGTCACCTTCTCCCTTCGCTTGTGGACTTTGCAGTGCACAACACATCAGCTGTCTGAGACCAGGCAAAAACATCTTTCCAAGCCAAACCTTCATATCATAACCCCTAACCGCTACACACAACTTACATCGTTGTCACCATTTTAACGTCACAGTCAACATAGCTACTAGAACTAACGGGTTAGTAAACCCGCTACAATCATGGAGTACATTGTACAGTTAGCAGCAAGCAGTTTAACAGTTACACCGGCAGGCCCTGGTGGCAATAAATTAATCAAACCAACAGCTTATGTTCACTTGGAAGAATTCCAGCGTTGGATAGCCATAGCCAGCGAGCTAACATAGCACCGTCTCTCTTTGAGCCGGGTGTTTGAGTAGTATAAACTAGCTAGCTGCATTCGCTAGCTAAGTAAGTGAAAAAAAAATCCAACAAAATATATAGCTAGCTCTCTCACTTCTCCATTTTTGAAGAAATTAATTTGTTCAAAACTGTTCAACTATTGTCTTTCTCTCTCTTTGAGTCAACTACTCACCATATTTTATGCACTGCAGTGCTAGCTAGCTGTAGCTTATGCTTTCAGCACTAAATTAATTCTGTGATCCTTTGATTGTGTGGTAAACATGTCAGTTAATGCTGCAATAGCTCTGATAGGTTGGAGGACGTCCTCCACCATCCTCCTAGGTTTTGTATTGAAGTCAATGTACCTAGAGCAGGAAGGAAACTAGCTGACCTCTGGCTACATCATGGTGCTACTCTACAGAGTTCTGTTGAGGTTACTGTAGACCTTCATTGCAAAACAGTGTGTTTTCATCAACTATTTGGTGAGATGGGAATATATTTACACTGAATAAAAATATAAACGCAAAATGTAAAGTGTTGGCCCCATGTTTCATGAATTGAAATAAAAGATTTCCCTCATGGTTTGAGGGAGCGTGCAATTGGCATACTGTCCGCAGGAATGTCCACCAGAGCTGTTGCCAGATAATGTTATGTTAATTTCTCTACCATTAGCCGCCTCCAACGTTGTTTTAGAGAATTTGTCAGTATGTCTAACCGGCCTCACAACCGCAAGCGGTTTGCTGATGTCAACGTTGTGAACTAAGTTCCCCATGGTGGCGGTGGGTTTATGGTATGGGCAGACATAAGCTAAGACAACGAACACAATTGCATTTTAGCGCTGGCAATTTGAATACACAGAGATACGTGACGTGATCCTCAGGCCCATTGTTGTGCCATTCATCCGTCGCCATCACCTCATGTTTCAGCATGATAATGCACAGTCCCATGTCGCACAATTCTCTACACAATTCCTGGAAGATGTCAATGTCTCAGTTCTTTCTTGGCCTGCATACTCACCAGACATGTCACCCATTGAGCATGTTTGGGATGTTTTCGATTGACGTAAACGACAGCTTGTTCAGTATAGTATAGTTTCATCTAAAAATGTAAACTTTTTTAATGTTTCACTATTTTTAGGAACTTCGCTGAGGAGGATGGTCCTCCCCTTCCTCCTCTGAGGAGCCTCCACTGGTTCACTGTCTGGGGCAGGTGAGACTCCTAGGCAAGGTAACCTACTGCAGGAACAGGACTGATCTGACTTATAAAGGCATTTTGGCCTAATGCCAAATGCCTCCACTTCCTGGACAGCAGTGGGCATGGATGGCATACAGGGAGAGAGGAGAGAGCGAAATAGAGAAAGAGCGAAAAGACTAAGCGAGGAGAGAGACAGAGAGAAAGAGAGAGAATAAAGGTTAAATAAAGAGAGTGTGTTCTATATTCAAACTACCACATCGACCCAACTAGAACAACACAGGTCCACACAGGGAATTTTGAGCCAGGAGGTAGAGAACCATCATTGATTTTCCCCCCAGAGCAGAACAACCTCCACCTCAAAGGAAAGCAGAAGAGGAAAAACAAATGTAATGTGTGAGAGCAAATCAAATCAACACAAATCAAATTATTTTATTTATCACATGCGCCGAATACAACAGGTGTAGACCTTACAGTGAAATGCAAACTTACAAGCCCTTAACCAACAATGCAGTTTTAAGAAAAATAAGTGTTAAGAAAGCATTTACTAAAATAAACTGAAGTAAAAAATAAAAAAATAAAAAAGCATTTGATTAGCTGTTCAGGAGTCTTATGGCTTGGGTGTAGAATCTAGTAAGAAGCCTTTTGGACCTAGACTTGGCGCTCCGGTAACGCTTGTTGTGCGGTAGCAGAGAGAATAGTCTATGACTAGGGTGGCTGGAGTCTTCTGCAATTTTTAGGGCCTTCCGTTGACACTGCCTGGTATAAAGGTCCTGAATGGCAGCTTGGCCCCAGTGATGTACTGGGCCGTACTCACTACCGTCTGTAACACAGAGTGGGTATCTGCAATGGTTTATTAGAAACAATACAAATGTAACAGTATAACTTTAAACCGTCCCCTCGCCCCAACACGGCGCGAACCAGGGACCCTCTGCACACATCAACAACAGTCACCCACGAAGCGTCGTTACCCATCGCTCCACAAAAGCCGCGGCCCTTGCAGAGCAAGGTGCAACACTACTTCTAGGTTTCAGAGCAAGAGTTAGCGCGTACCCGCTAACTAGCTAGCCATTTCACATCCGTTACACTCACCCCCCTTTCAACCTCCTCCTTTTCCACAGCAACCAGTGATCCGGGTCAACAGCATCAATGTTACAGTATAACTTTAGTACGTCCCCTCGCACCGACACGGGCGCGAACCAGGGACCCTCTGCACACAACAACAACTGACACCCGCGAAGCGTCGTTACCCATCGCTCCACAAAAGCCGCAGCCCTTGCAGAGCAAGGGGCGACACTACTTCTAGGTTTCAGAACAAGTGACGTAACTGATTGAAACGCTTACTAGCGCGTACCCGCTAACTAGCTAGCCATTTCACATCCGTTACACTCACCCCCCTTTCAACCTCCTCCTCTTCAACCAGTGATACGGGTCAACAGCATCAATGTAACAGTATAACTTTACCCCATCCCCTCGCCCCTACCTCGGGAGCGAACCAGGGACCCTCTGCACACATCAACAACGGTCGACCACGAAGCATCGTTACCCATCGCTCCACAAAGGCCACGGCCCTTGCAGAGCAAGGGGCAACACTACTTCTAGGTTTCAGAGCAAGTGACGTAACTGATTGAAACGCTTACTAGCGCGTACCCGCTAACTAGCTAGCCATTTCACATGTATTGCTTTGCTTGTATTGCTTTGCTATGTATTGCATTTCACATGTATTGCTTTGCTATGTATTGCTTTCTTCAGACCTGGCTGGAGAGAACTTTGTCTTGTACTTATCAGTAGTGTGTTCAAAGTCAAACCATGGTGACGGTAAGTGGGCACAAAGACATATTTTTGTTTTTCATCCCCAGTGGTCCGTGGCAGTGTGTGTGTGTGTGGTCTGCATGAGGGAGGACAGTTTCTGACAGAGGGATCCAGTCAGAGACAGAGTGTGTTGTAAACAGAGGAAGGAGAGTCAGTGGGACTGTAAATAAATGAGCTGGGGGAGCGGTCCCTATCCCCACATTAAAGAGGTCAATCACCCACCAAGCTGCAGGCTAATTGACTCTTAATTAGCATCTGATCTCTCCTCATGGTGTATGTGTGTGTTCATACCAAATGCTTCTATTATTTTTGCAGCAGAGCAAACACAGACTGGCTAATCAAAGGCAACCGCTACCTGTCCTTCACGGGTGTCTGGATGAGGCAACCAACTCAAACGTATTCCTTCACTGGAACACTAACAACTGTAACCTGTAGCATCTCCTTCACTGGAACACTAACAACTGTAACCTGTAGAATCTCCTTCACTAGAACACTAACAACTCTAACCTGTAGCATCTCCTTCACTGTAACACTAACAACTCTAACCTGTAGCATCTCCTTCACTAGAATACTAACAATTCTAACCTGTAGCATATCCTTCACTGGAACACTAACAACTCTAATCTGTAGCATCTCCTTCACTAGAATACTAACAACTCTAACCTGTAGCATCTCCTTCACTGGAACACTAACAACTGTAACCTGTAGCATCTCCTTCACTAGAATACTAACAACTCTAACCTGTAGCATCTCCTTCACTGGAACACTAACAACTCTAACCTGTAGCATCTCCTTCACTGGAATACTAACAACTCTAACCTGTAGCATCTCCTTCACTGGAACACTAACAACTCTAACCTGTAGCATCTCCTTCACTGGAATACTAACAAATCTAACCTTTAGCATCTCCTTCACTGGAACACTAACAACTCTAACCTGTAGCATCTCCTTCACTGGAACACTAACAACTCTAACCTGTAGCATCTCCTTCACTGGAACACTAACAACTCTAACCTGTAGCATCTCCTTCACTGGAATACTAACAACTCTAACCTGTAGCATCTCCTTCACTGGAACACTAACAACTCTAACCTGTAGCATCTCCTTCACTGGAATACTAACAACTCTAACCTGTAGCATCTCCTTCACTGGAATACTAACAACTCTAACCTGTAGCATCTCCTTCACTAGAATACTAACAACTCTAACCTGTAGCATCTCCTTCACTGGAATACTAACAACTCTAACCTGTAGCATCTCCTTCACTGGAATACTAACAACTCTAACCTGTAGCATCTCCTTCACTGGAATACTAACAACTCTAACCTGTAGCATCTCCTTCACTGGAATACTAACAAATCTAACCTTTAGCATCTCCCTCACTGGAACACTAACAACTCTAACCTGTAGCATCTCCTTCACTGGAACACTAACAACTCTAACCTGTAGCATCTCCTTCACTGGAACACTAACAACTCTAACCTGTAGCATCTCCTTCACTGGAATACTAACAACTCTAACCTGTAGCATCTCCTTCACTGGAACACTAACAACTCTAACCTGTAGCATCTCCTTCACTGGAATACTAACAACTCTAACCTGTAGCATCTCCTTCACTGGAATACTAACAACTCTAACCTGTAGCATCTCCTTCACTGGAATACTAACAACTCTAACCTGTAGCATCTCCTTCACTGGAATACTAACAACTCTAACCTGTAGCATCTCCTTCACTGGAACACTAACAACTCTAACCTGTAGCATCTCCTTCACTGGAATACTAACAACTCTAACCTGTAGCATCTCCTTCACTGGAACACTAACAACTCTAACCTGTAGCATCTCCTTCACTGTAACACTAACAACTCTAACCTGTAGCATCTCCTTCACTGGAACACTAACAACTCTAACCTGTAGCATCTCCTTCACTGGAATACTAACAACTCTAACCTGTAGCATCTCCTTCACTGGAACACTAACAACTCTAATCTGTAGCATCTCCTTCACTGGAATACTAACAACTCTAACCTGTAGCATCTCCTTCACTGGAACACTAACAACTCTAACCTGTAGCATCTCCTTCACTGGAAAACTAACAACTCTAACCTGTAGCATATCCTTCACTAGAATACTAACAACTCTAACCTGTAGCATCTCCTTCACTGGAACACTAACAACTCTAACCTGTAGCATCTCCTTCACTGGAACACTAACAACACTAACCTGTAGCATCTCCTTCACTGGAACACTAACAACTCTAACCTGTAGCATCTCCTTCACTGGAACACTAACAACTCTAACCTGTAGCATCTCCTTCACTGGAATACTAACAACTCTAACCTGTAGCATCTCCTTCACTGGAACACTAACAACTCTAACCTGTAGCATCTCCTTCACTGGAACACTAACAACTCTAACCTGTAGCATCTCCTTCACTGGAATACTAACAACTCTAACCTGTAGAATCTCCTTCACTGGAACACTAACAACTCTAACCTGTAGCATCTCCTTCACTAGAATACTAACAACTCTAACCTGTAGCATCTCCTTCACTGGAACACTAACAACTCTAACCTGTAGCATCTCCTTCACTGGAACACTAACAACTCAAACCTGTAGCATCTCCTTCACTGTAAAACTAACAACTCTAACCTGTAGCATCTCCTTCACCGGAACACTAACAACTCTAACCTGTAGCATCTCCTTCACTGGAACACTAACAACTCTAACCTGTAGCATCTCCTTCACTGGAATACTAACAACTCTAACCTGTAGCATCTCCTTCACTGGAACACTAACAACTTTAACCTGTAGCATCTCCTTCACTGGAACACTAACAACTCTAACCTGTAGCATCTCCTTCACTGGAACACTAACAACTCTAACCTGTAGCATCTCCTTCACTGGAACACTAACAACTCTAACCTGTAGCATCTCCTTCACTAGAATACTAACAACTCTAACCTGTAGCATCTCCTTCACTGGAACACTAACAACTCTAACCTGTTGCATCTCCTTCACTGGAACACTAACAACTCTAACCTGTAGCATCTCCTTCACTGGAACACTAACAACTCTAACCTGTAGCATCTCCTTCACTGGAATACTAACAACTCTAACCTGTAGCATCTCCTTCACTGGAACACTAACAACTCTAACCTGTAGCATCTCCTTCACTGGAACACTAACAACTCTAACCTGTAGCATCTCCTTCACTGGAACACTAACAACTCTAACCTGTAGCATATCCTTCACTGGAATACTAACAACTCTAACCTGTAGCATCTCCTTCACTGTAACACTAACAACTCTAACCTGTAGCATATCCTTCACTGGAATACTAACAACTCTAACCTGTAGCATCTCCTTCACTGTAACACTAACAACTCTAACCTGTAGCATCTCCTTCACTGGAATACTAACAACTCTAACCTGTAGCATCTCCTTCACTGGAACACTAACAACTCTAACCTGTAGCATCTCCTTCACTGGAACACTAACAACTCTAACCTGTAGCATCTCCTTCACTGGAACACTAACAACTCTAACCTGTAGCATCTCCTTCACTAGAATACTAACAACTCTAACCTGTAGCATCTCCTTCACTGGAACACTAACAATTCTAACCTGTAGCATCTCCTTCACTGGAACACTAACAACTCTAACCTGTAGCATCTCCTTCACTGGAACACTAACAACTCTAACCTGTAGCATATCCTTCACTGGAACACTAACAACTCTAACCTGTAGCATCTCCTTCACTGGAATACTAACAACTCTAACCTGTAGCATCTCCTTCACTGGAACACTAACAACTCTAACCTGTAGCATCTCCTTCACTGGAACACTAACAACTCTAACCTGTAGCATCTCCTTCACTGGAACACTAACAACTCTAACCTGTAGCATCTCCTTCACTGGAACACTAACAACTCTAACCTGTAGCATCTCCTTCACTGGAACACTAACAACTCTAACCTGTAGCATATCCTTCACTGGAACACTAACAACTCTAACCTGTAGCATATCCTTCACTGGAACACTAACAACTCTAACCTGTAGCATCTCCTTCACTGGAATACTAACAACTCTAACCTGTAGCATCTTCTTCACTGGAATACTAAAAACTCTAACCTGTAGCATCTCCTTCACTGGAATACTAACAACTCTAATCTGTAGCATCTCCTTCACTGGAATACTAACAACTCTAACCTGTAGCATCTCCTTCACTGGAACACTAACAACTCTAACCTGTAGCATCTCCTTCACTGGAACACTAACAACTCTAACCTGTAGCATCTCCTTCAGTGGAACACTAACAACTCTAACCTGTAGCATCTCCTTCACTGGAACACTAACAACTCTAACCTGAAGCATCTCCTTCACTGGAACACTAACAACTCTAACCTGTAGCATCTCCTTAACTGGAACACTAACAACTCTAACCTGTAGCATCTCCTTCACTGGAATACTAACAACTCTAACCTGTAGCATCTCCTTCACTGGAACACTAACAACTCTAACTTGTAGCATCTCCGTCACTGGAACACTAACAACTCTAACCTGTAGCATATCCTTCACTGGAATACTAACAACTCTAACCTGTAGCATCTCCTTCACTGTAACACTAACAACTCTAACCTGTAGCATCTCCTTCACTGGAATACTAACAACTCTAACCTGTAGCATCTCCTTCACTGGAATACTAACAACTCTAATCTGTAGCATCTCCTTCACTGGAATACTAACAACTCTAACCTGTAGCATCTCCTTCACTGGAACACTAACAACTCTAACCTGTAGCATCTCCTTCACTGGAACACTAACAACTCTAACCTGTAGCATCTCCTTCACTAGAATACTAACAACTCTAACCTGTAGCATCTCCTTCACTGGAACACTAACAACTGTAACCTGTAGCATCTCCTTCACTGGAACACTAACAACTCTAACCTGTAGCATCTCCTTCACTGGAATACTAGTCTGTAGCATTTCCACAGTTTTTGGAGCGGGCCAGCCAGCTCAGCACTGATACTGTATGTCCACTTCACTCAGCCTTCAGTTGTTTGGTAGGTTTACCCAATTCCAGACTGCATTGTGCTGGGTTGATTCCAACAGTCAGCATCCCGTCTGTCCTTCACAATACACACTGCATTCATCCACTGCACCGGGTGATGAATCTACCGAAGGTAGCCATGTGTGAGGGTGGATGGTGACGCCTTAATGTGTGTCTGGAAACTATAGAGAACATGAGTGGAGGGAGGGAGTGCAAGTTACAGCAGAGGGGGGGGAGAGAGAGAGAGACAGAGAGACAGAGAGAGAGAGAGAGAGAGATAGAGAGAGAGAGAGAGAGAGAGAGAGAGAGAGAGAGAGAGAGAGAGAGAGAGAGAGAGAGAGAGAGAGAGAGAGAGAGAGAGAGAGAGAGAGAGAGAGAGAGAGAGAGAGAGAGAGAGAGAGAGATCTTGTTCAAAGGATATGTTAGTGATAGCAGTGTGGGACTCCGAGAGGGGCTGCTGGGTATACTTGTAGTTGAAGACTGGTCTGCGGGGGAATATAAATACCAGTACTGTGAAAATGAAAAATAACATGAATAAGCAGTCAGGATTAGAGAATCAGATAAGAGAGAGATATCACCTACACTGCAGGGCTTTGCTTTTTTGATCACGCCGATCTGTCCAACCGCACAAGGCGTCCTCTGTATGAGGGCTTTTCCTGTGAGAGCTCTCTGCTCTCTGCCCACACACTCTCTCAACCACCACCCCACTGGGGAGATTTAGTGATCAGCAGCAGGCCTCTGATGTTCCTATATAAAGGCCCAGATCAGCCCCCTCTGTAACACCCCACCTAGGTAATCATTACCCAACACACACACACACACACACACACACACACACACACACACACACACACACACACACACAGACAGACAGACAGACAGACAGACAGACAGACAGACAGACAGACAGACAGACAGACAGACAGACAGACATCTCTCTGATTACAGACTCTAGTTCCACTATTACAGACTGTGGCTCACACAACCACAACCCATGAGGCAGAGAGAAATGGAGTGAGAGGGGAGGATGGATAGACAGAACAAGTGAGTCTAGACAAAGAAAAGGTGTGATAAGAGTGAGGGAGTGAAGAAGAGAGGAGGGGGAGAAAGAGAGGAGAGGGAGGGAATGGAGAGGGAGGGTGAGAGATTCATCTGAGGTTAAATCAAATGCTGTGAAGAAACCAGAGCTCTATGAAACATTTCAGTCACCAAATTGGATTTATTCAAGGGAAAATACAGGGGAGGTGTAAAACTAAAGCAGAGGTAGGTGGGAGCTGTGAGGAGTTGTGAATGTGGGTTTTGTAGCCCAGTGTGTCTGATGAATTCCGCTTGTTCACATACACTGTTATACACTATATATACAAAAGTATGTTGACACCCCTTCAAGTGAATGGTTTCGTCTAGTTCAGCCACACTCGTTGCTAACAGGTGTATAAAATCGAACACACAGCCATGCAATAAACATAGACAAACAATGGCAGTAGAATGTCCTTACTGAAGAGTTCAGTGACTTTCAAGGTGGCACCGTCATAGGATGCCACCTGTCCAACAAGTCAGTTTTGTCAGATTTCTGCCCCGGTCAACTGTAAGTATTGTTATTGTGAAGTGGAAATTTCTAGGACAACAACAGGTCAGCCGTGAAGTGGTAGGCCACACAAGCTCACAGAACGGGACCGCCGAGTGCTGAAGCGCGTAGTGCATAAAAATCATCTGTCCTAAGTTGCAATGCTCACTACCAAGTTCCAAACTGCCTGTGGAAGTAACGTCAGCACAATAACTGTTCGTTGGGAGCTTCATTAAATGGGTTTCCATGGCCGAGCAGCTGCACATAAATCTAAGATCCCCATAAGTAATGCCAAGCATCGGCTGGAGTGGTGTAAAGCTCGCCACCATTGGACTCTGGAGCAGTGGAAATGTGTTTTCTGGAGTGATGAATCATGCTTCACCATCTGGCAGTCTAACAGACAAATCTGGGTTTGGCGGAGGCCATGAGAAAGCTACCTGCCCGAACGCAACTGTAAAGTTT
Organism: Salvelinus fontinalis; assembly: GCF_029448725.1. NCBI lineage: Eukaryota > Metazoa > Chordata > Actinopteri > Salmoniformes > Salmonidae > Salvelinus > Salvelinus fontinalis. Next base: position 79,104,155 of record NC_074666.1, on the reverse strand, counting down.
GGTGGAGGAGGAATAATAGTCTGGGGCTGTTTTTTAAACCCTGACCCCAACCCTATCAAACAACTTTGGTGTCACACCCTGATCTGTTTCACCTGTCTTTGTGCTTGTCTCCACCTCCCTCCAGGTGTCGCCCATCTTCCTCAATATCCCCAGTGTATTTATACCTGTGTTCTCTGTTTGTTTGTTGATAGTTTGTCTTGTCTTGTCAGATCTTACCAGTGTGTTTTCCCGTCTCCCTGCTTTCTCAAGTTCTGTTTCCTAGTATCTCCGTTATGTACCTGCCTGACTCTGACACGTTTACAAACCTCTGCCTGTCCTGACCCCGAGCCTGCTGTTCTGTACCTTATCAACTCTGCCCTGGATTACGGACCTCTGCCTGTCCTGACCCCGAGCCTGCTGTTCTGTACCTTATCAACTCTGCCCTGGATTACGGACCTCTGCCTGTCCTGACCCCGAGCCTGCTGTTCTGTACCTTATTAACACTGCCCTGGATTACGGACCTCTGCCTGTCCTGATCCCGAGCCTGCTGTTCTGTACCTTATCAACTCTGCCCTGGATTACGGACCTCTGCCTGTCCTGACCCCGAGCCTGCTGTTCTGTACCTTATCAACTCTGCCCTGGATTACGGACCTCTGCCTGTCCTGACCCCGAGCCTGCTGTTCTGTACCTTATCAACTCTGCCCTGGATTACGGACCTCTGCCTGTCCTGACCCCGAGCCTGCTGTTCTGTACCTTATTAACTCTGCCCTGGATTACAGACCTCTGCCTGTCCTGATCCCGAGCCTGCTGTTCTGTACCTTATCAACTCTGCCCTGGATTACGGACCTCTGCCTGTCCTGATCCCGAGCCTGCTGTTCTGTACCTTATCAACTCTGCCCTGGATTACGGACCTCTGCCTGTCCTGACCCCGAGCCTGCTGTTCTGTACCTTATTAACTCTGCCCTGGATTACGGACCTCTGCCTGTCCTGACCCCGAGCCTGCTGTTCTGTACCTTATCAACTCTGCCCTGGATTACAGACCTCTGCCTGTCCTGACCCCGAGCCTGCTGTTCTGTACCTTATCAACTCTGCCCTGGATTACAGACCTCTGCCTGCCTTTGACCTGTCTTTTGTCTGCCCCCTGTTTGTGACTCAAGCTGTCTGCATCTGGGTCTTATCCTGAGTTCTGATATTTGGGATGAATTGGAACGCCGACTGCAAGCCAGTCTTAATTGGCCAACATCAGTGCACAACCTCACTAATGCTCTTATGGCTGAATGGAAGCAAGTCCCTGCAGCAATGTTCCAAATTCTAGTGAAAAGCCTTACCAGAAGAGTGGAGGCTGTTGTAGCAGCAAAGGGGGGATAAACTCCATATGAATGCACATGATTTTGGAATGAGATGTTTGACAAGCAGGTGTTCACATACTTTTTGTCATGTAGTGTTGTGGTGTATTTCTATGTGGATGGATTAGAAAAGATTTATATATAAAAATAAGAAATATATAAAAAAATATAAACGCAACATGCAACAATTTCGAAGATTTTACTGAGGTACAGTTCATGTAAGAAAATCAGTCAATTGAAATAAATTAATTAGGCCCTAATCTATGGATTTCATATGACTGGGAATACAGATATGCATCTGTTGGACACAGATACCTTAAAAAAAGGGAGGGGCGTAGATCAGAAAATCAGTCAGTATCTGGTGTGACCACCAGTTGCCTCATGCAGCGTGACACATCTCCTTCGCATAGAGTTGATCAGGCTGTTGATTGTGGAATGTTGTCCCACTCCTCTTCAATGGCTGTGCAAAGTTGCTGGATATTGGCTGGCACTGGAATTTACTGCTGTACACATCAACCCAGGGCATCCCAAACCTGCTCAATGGGTGACATGTCTAGTGAGTATGCCACCCATGGAGAACTGGGACATTTTCAGTTTCCAGGAATTGCGTACAGATCCTTGCGACATGGGGCTGTGTATTATCATGCTGAAACATGAGTTGATGGTGGCGGATGAATGGCACGACAATGTGCCTCAGGATCTCATCACGGAATTTTGTGCATTCAAATTGCCAGCGATAACATACAATTGTGTTCGTTGTCTGTAGCTTATGCCTGCCCATACCATAACCCCACCGCCGCCATGGGGAACTTAGTTCAAAACGTTTACATCAGCAAACCGCTCACCCACACAATGTCATACACGCTGCCAACTGCCCGGTACAGTTGAAACCGAGATTCATCCATGAAGAGCACATTTCTCCAGCGTGCCACTGGCCATCGAAGGTGAGTGTTTGTCCACTAAAGTCGGTTACGACGTAGATTAACTTCCCTGAGACATTTTCTGACAGTTTGTGCAGAAATCCAGCTGTGCAAACCCACAGTTTAGTCAGCTGTCCGGGTGGCTGGTCTTAGACAATCTGCAGGTGAAGATGTCGGACGTGGAGGTCCTGGGCTGTCATGGTTACATGTGGTCTGCGGTTGTGAGACCGGTTGGACGTACTGCCAAATTCTCTAAAATTACGTTAGAGGCGGCTTATGGTATAGAAAAGAACATTAAATTGTCTCTTAACAGCTCTGGTGAACATTCCTGCAGTCAGTATGTTAATTGCACGCTCCCTCAAAACTTGAGACATATGAGGTATTGTGTTTTGTGACAAGACTGCACATTTTAGAGTGGCCTTTTATTGTCCCCAGCACAAGGTGCACCTGTGTAAAGATCAAACTGTTTAATCAGCTTCTTTGTATGCCACACCTGTCAGTTGAAGGGATTATCTTGGCAAATGAGAAGGGATGTAAACAAATTAGTGCACAATATTTGAGAGAAATAGGCTTTTTGTTCATATGCAGACTCTGTCTCAACCTTTAAGTCTTTACTGAAGACTTATCTCTTCAGTAGGTCATATGATTGAGTGTAGTCTGGCCCAGGAGTGTGAAGGTGAACGGAAAGGCTCTGGAGCAACGAACCGCCCTTGCTGTCTCTGCCTGGCTGGTTCCCCTCTCTCCACTGGGATTCTCTGCCTCTAACCCTATTACAGGGGCTGAGTCACTGGCTTACTGGTGCTCTTTCATGCCGTCCCTAGGAGGAGTGTGTCACTTGAGTGGGTTGAGTTACTGACGTGATCTTCCTGTCTGGGTTGGCGCCCCCCCTTGGTTTGGGCTGTGGTTGAGATCTTTGTGGGCTATACTCTGCCTTGTCTCAGGATTGTAAGTTGGTGGTTGAAGATATCCCTCTAGTGGTGCGGGGGCTGTGCTTTGGCAAAGTGGGTGGGGTTATATCCTTCCTGTTTGGCCCTATCCGGGGGTATCATCGGATGGGGCCACAGTGTCTCCTGACCCCTCCTGTCTCAGCCTCCAGTATTTATGCTGCAGTAGTTTATGTGTCGGGGGCTAGGGTCAGTTGGTTATATCTGGAGTACTTCTCCTGTCTTATCCAGTGTCCTGTGTGAATTTAAGTATGCTCTCTCTAATTCTCTCCTTCTCTCTTTCTTTCTCTCTCTCGGAGAACCTGAGCCCGAGGACCATACGTCAGGACTACCGGGCATGATGACTCCTTGCTGTCCCCAGTCCACCTGGCCTTGCTGCTGTTCCAGTTTCAACTGTTCTGCCTGCGGTTATGGAACCCTTACCTGTCCCAGACCTGCTGCTTTCAACTCTTAATATCGGCTATGAAAAGCCAACTGACATTTATTCCTGATTATTATTTGACCATGCTTGTCATTTATGAACATTTTGAAAATCTTGGCTCTCTCTAATTCTCTCCTTCTCTCTTTCTTTCTCTCTCTCGGAGGACCTGAGCCCTAGGACCATACATCAGGACTACCGGGCATGATGACTCCTTGCTGTCCCCAGTCCACCTGGCCTTGCTGCTATTCCAGTTTCAACTGTTCTGCCTGCGGTTATGGAACCCCTACCTGTCCCAGACCTGCTGTTTTCAACTTTTAATGATCGGCTATGAAAAGCCAACTGACATTTATTCCTGATTATTATTTGACCATGCTTGTCATTTATGAACATTTTGAAAATCTTGGCTCTCTCTAATTCTCTCCTTCTCTCTTTCTTTCTCTCTCTCGGAGGACCTGAGCCCTAGGACCATACGTCAGGACTACCGGGCATGATGACTCCTTGCTGTCCCCAGTCCACCTGGCCTTGCTGCTATTCCAGTTTCAACTGTTCTGCCTGCGATTATGGAACTCCTACCTGTCCCAGACCTGCGTTTTCAACTTTTAATGATCGGCTATGAAAAGCCAACTGACATTTATTCCTGATTATTATTTGACCATGCTTGTCAATTATGAACATTTTGAACATCTTGGCCATGTTCTGTTATAATCTCCACCCGGCACAGCCAGAAGAGGACTGGCCACCCCTCATAGCCTGGTTCCTCTCTAGGTTTCTTCTTAGGTTTTGGCATTTCTAGGGAGTTTTTCCTAGCCACCGTGCTTCTACACCTGCATTGCTTGCTGTTTGGGGTTTTAGGCTGGGTTTCTGTACAGCACTGTTACGTTCCCCAGTTTCTGTTCTGTTTTGTATTTGAGTGTGTGTTTCAGGAGATGGCTTCCTGAAGTACCCCAACCAGCTGATTGGTCAACACCAGGCTAATTGGTGATTGGAGCTGACCCCGCCCCCTCGTCAAGAAGCAGCTGACACTAATCACCATTGCCACCTGAAGATAAAAGCCAGTGTTCTGCCCCAAGAGGGTAGAGAAGAGGAGAGAGATGAGATAAGGAGTAGAGATTTGAGATTTGAGATAAGGAGTAGAGATTTGAGATAAGGAGTAGAGATTTGAGATAAGGAGTAGAGATTTGAGATAAGGAGTAGAGATTTGAGATAAGGAGTAGAGATTTGAGATAAGGAGTAGAGATTTGAGATAAGGAGTAGAGATTTGAGATAAGGAGTAGAGATTTGAGATAAGGAGTAGAGATTTGAGATAAGGAGTAGAGATTTGAGATAAGGAGTAGAGATTTGAGATAAGGAGTAGAGATTTGAGATAAGGAGTAGAGATTTGAGATAAGGAGTAGAGATTTGGAGATTGAGAGAGAAAAATTAGATTGTGATATAGTGTGGGTTGTGTATCAGAAAGTGTGGTATGTACTGTTGTTGTTGGTAGCATTTTTTCTATGTCCTGTGTTTGAGTGTTTGTGAAATCATTAATAATTACTCTGCTTCATTTGTTCCCAAGGGGGAAGGAGAAGGCACTTTGGGAGTGCTTAGGCAAGAGGCCCGCGGGCATACATATACCCGTAGTATATTTACTGTCTAGGCACACTAGGTAAGATCTGGGCGGACCACCCCCTGTATTTTGGTTAGGGCACCAGACGGTGCTAAGTTAGGTAAGTTAAGTGGGTAGGCAGGTTAGATAGGAGAGGGGGAACTTTGATATTTACTTTCTTTGCTTTGGTTCCGTCCAGCCCCTTTTCCCCATATTACCGTGTAAGAAAATAAATCCAAGTAAACGGTAAAATCTGCTTTTGTGTCATCCTTGCTCGCACCTACAGTCCATACCTCTTGCACTTCAGAGAGTTGAGTTATAGCAGGGAGTTGCGTTCCCTCTTCTCAGAGGCGTGCGTAACAAGCACTTTGAGATATTAGCTGATGTACGAAGGGCTATATCAAATAAACTTGATTTGATATGGAACATTTCTGGGATCTTTTATTTCAGCTCATGAAACATGGGACCAACACTTTACATGTTGCATTTATATTTTTGTTCAGTGTCATTTTGATAAGGACCTCCCCCTGTGGTGAATGTCAATGGGCTGGTGGTTTTGCTCCATCACGTTTCGAGTGTTCACCTTCAGCCCCACGTCACTATTGACATTTAACTCTGGTAGGGATGAAAACCTCCCCGCCCGGTGATTGATGATGCTAGGTCAGCCTTGATGACTCAACTAGCACTCCATTAGAGTGTTAGACGGGACGGTGAGGCAGGGAGAAATCAAGCCATCTCCTCTACTGATTGCAGGACACTGGGATGAGTGGGATCATTGTGTACCAGACACGCTCAATGACACAGAGTGGAGAGGATAATTAGAATTGCTAATGTGGAACAGCATATTACCATACATTCAATATATTCAATGTTATCTCAATGTAATGTACTGTACTTCAGCCTCCTATTAGATCAAAGGTGAAATTACGTTTATTAGATGACCATGAATGCTTGATTCTACTATAGTAGGCCTATGTTTCCCTCACTATTCTCTATATATCAGCAGCATCTGTTGGTCGTCAAGTGGTGTCTGTCTCTACATGTCTGTGATTATTCCATCATGGGAAGTCAGTGTTTGTGTCCGTATGTGTGTGTGAGTGTGAGAGAGGTGCTCTGTGTGAAGAAACATCACTGTGCCCTTTGTCACCATCAGTATGGAGGACACTCAGTAAACAGAGCACTGCAGCACAGAGACACTGCACTTTCCTGCATCACTAATCTCTCTGTCTTTGTCTGTCACTGTCTCCCTCTGTTCACTCACAGAACAGAACCCCAGGAGGGCAGGGGGATCAGAATGAGCCACTCTCTCCATAGCCAGCACAGAGGCAGAGCTGGGCTCAACGACCTAAGTGGCTAGCATGGCTCCTAACACCTGCTCTCCTCAGTTTTCTTCTAAGCGGGTAAGAACAGGCAGAGAGGAAGACAAGTGGGAGGGGCAGCAGGGAAGAGGAAGAGAGATGGAGTTAAGTGCTTATCTCTCTTGGAGGAGATGTGGGTAGGTGCGAGGTATGAGGTGGTAGATCTGTGACCTTGCTTTACTGTGTCTGATTGGCTGCCAACTTTAAAATGGCAGCCGTGTACAGTACAGATAGGAGCTGCGGCTCACAGTTGTTAAGGTAAAAATTGTTCTGAGCTCTGCCTGATCCTTGGAACAAGTTTTTCCTCAACACAGTGAAATGAATACTAAAAGACGCCATTAAATCATTGAAATGGCCTCCCATTCAGGGACCGATGCCGCATGCTTTTTCATACCCACTCTAAACTCCTCTACTAATGCACTAAAAACAGGGGGGAGAAAAAGAGAGAACAAGTCTCAAGCCCTTTATGAACTGAACATGTTGAAAAATGATCAAAATCCCCTCAAAAGGATTATGTCCTATCTCTTATTACTGTATTTGGTACAGTGGAGAGCTCCTGGAAACTCATTGATACTTCTTTATTATGGAGCCATCTGCACTCTCATGTCATTGATATGACATATCATTAGCAGTCATTGTATCACATGTCAGGTTAGCTAGCAACTACTGACTTGTCATGACACTGTGCTATTCAAGGGTACTTGTTAGCAGCTTGACCAGCGGAGCTCTCCACGGTAAGCAGAGATCTGTGTTTCAGTCAGAGACAGCTAGCCTTAACCCAGGGGCAGACAGAGAACTGGGACAGGTGTGTCAGAGTCAGTCGGTTCAATCCCCTCACTGACTAACGTTCTGCTTTGATACCTACCTGCTTGGAGCCGCTGTCAATTATGTCTCTTGCCCCCAGTGGGCCCCTGTCTACCTTCTCATCCTCTCCCCCATTTTCCCTCTCCCCAGCTCTCCCTCTCTTTCCCTCTCGCCCTCTCCCTCTCCTTCTCCCCCGCTCTCCCTTTCCCTCTCTCTGAGCTTGGCCTTTACTGAACTCCATCCACAAGTCATGACTTATCATAACTTTCTCTTTAGGACAAAAACTCTCTGCTCAAAGTCTAGGATTGATTGTGAATAGGTCTGATACAGGTGTATCTTGTCTATGTGGGACTGAGAGTGACGTGTCAGTAATGATCTGTCACCCTCCCTGCTGATACACACAGAGCTCCTGAGATTGATCACTGACAGACATGTCATGCTAATGCTTTTATTGAGAGGTAATTAAGAAGGGCCCTGGCAGGGAGATTGAGGAGTGGAACTATATTTAGAAGAAAAAGAGGAGAGAGAGAAAAGAGAGTGGAAGATAGTGAGGGAGGAGAAAGAGATAGGGAGTGAAGAGAGCGAGAGATAGAAAGAGTGAGTTTGTGTGTGACAATGAGCGAAAGAGAGAGGAGAGATATAGCGAGAAAGAGATAGAAAGAGTGAATGAGAGGGGTAATAGACAATTGGAGAGAAAGTACACACAGAAAATGATTGCTCTTAAGAGTGAAAAAGTTTTGTGGCTATTCAGCCCCGTTCTAATAGATTTGATTTCAAACACAAAGCCATGGGGTGACCCATTCAATTACAACAGAGAACCACCTTAATCCCAGTAATCTGTCTGTGGCTTAAATATAAAGGCTGTGGAGTCTATCTGCTGTGTGCTCACTGGACTGTGTGCTCACCCACCCTCTGGAGAGCCCTGCGGTTGAGGGCGGTGCAGTTGCCGTACCATGCGGTGATATAGCCCGTCAGGATGCTCTCAATTGTGCATCTGTAAAAGTTTGTGAGGGTCTTAGTGGCCAAGCCTTCTTCACCACACTGTCTGTGTGGGTAGACCATTTCCGATTGTCAGTGATGTGTACACAGAGGAACTTGAAGCTTTTCCTGAAGTCCAAGATCAGCTCCTTTGTTTTGTTGATGTTGAGGGAGAGGTTATTTTCCTGGCACCATTCCGTAAGGTCCCTCACCTCCTCCCTGTAGGCTGTCTCGTCATTGTTGGTAATCAGGCCTACTATGGTTGTGTCGTCTGCAAACTTGATGATTGAGTTGGAGGCGTGTGGCAGGGAGTGATCAGGGAGTATAGAAGGGGGCTGAGTACGCACCCTTGTGGAGCCCCTGTGTTGAGGATCAGTGAAGTGGAGGTGTTGTTTCCTACTTTTACCAACTGGGGACGGCCGTCAGGAAGTCCAGGACCCAGGGCCCCAAGCTTGATGAGGAGCTTGGAGGGTACTGTGGTGTTGAAGGCTGAGCTCTAGTCAATGAACAGCATTCTTACATAGGTATTCCTCTTGTCCAGGTGGGACAGGGCAGTGTGCAGTGCGATGGCAATTGCATCGTCTGTGGAGAAATTGGAGCAAGAAGCAAATTGAAGTGGGTCAACCCTAGTCCTCGGGGGCTTGATTGGTGTCACTCTTTTTCTCCTTCCCTAGCAAACACATCTGATTAATCAGATTGCATTCTAAACTGAAGATCATGATAAGGTGATTATTTGAGTCAGGTTAGCTGGGGCAAAACTGTGACACCATTCAGTCCCTTGAGGTAAGGTAGAGTGATAAGATCCTTAACTAGCCTCTCAAAGCACTTTCATGATGACAGAAGTGAGCGCTACGGGGAGATAGTCATTTAGTTCAGTTACCTTTGCTTTCTTGGGTACAGGAACAATGGTGGACATCTTGAAGCATGTGGGGACAGCCGACTGGGATAGGGAGAGATTGAATATGTCCGCAAACACTCCAGCCGGCTGGTCTGCGCATGCTCTGAGGACGCGGCTAGGGATGTTAAAATCCCGAGCTGCAAAGTGTGTGTGTGTGTGTGTGTATTGCCCCAGCAGCCCTGCGGTGTGACTGTACAAACTAAAGGTGTGTAGTCATCACCAAACTCCTTCACCTCTCATCGATCCTCTCATCCACAGGTGACAGGACAGAAAATAGAGAAAAGGGGGGAAATTAATGGTGGAAAATTAATTACAACAACAACAAAGGAATTAAGAAACAAACTTTCAAAGGAAAGGAAACTTCTTGGCAGGGAAAAAACTAATTTGAATAAACGTGTGACCGGCAATACCGCAATGCAGACAACTTTGGGTGTTAAGTTTGCGTACGCTTTCGGCTGGAGATAGCCTAGCCCTAACGAGCTAGGTGGGGCAAAGGTACAGGACGGCAGGCAGGGTCAGGGCAGGCAGAACGGTCAACACTTGGAAAATTAGGAAACAGTAACAATCAAGAGACAGGAACAGAGGGAAAAACACTGGTAGGCTTGACGAAACAAAACGAACTGGCAACAGACAAACAGAGAACACAGGTAAAATACACAGGGGATAATGGGGAAGATGGGCGACACCTGGAGGGGGGTGGAGACAAGCACAAAGATAGGTGAAACAGATCAGGGCGTGACACCTGGGGCGGAGGTCTCATGTCTCTCAGGTCATAATGAGGAAGTGGGTGCCTTCGCTTTTAGCTTGCTAATTAATCAGGACATCCATTCCACTGCGTCAGCCCAGGCCCAGTCAACATTACAGCCACGTGTGCTCCAATGAAAGCCCTGCTTTCACATTCTCCCACAGAAGAGTTCTAATATGGACAGTCCCTGGGGTAACATAGCACTGTCTAAATAGGCAGAATTAGATGTGGTTAACCACCACTTGCTTTTCAGTCACATTATTGTGGACGCCTACAGCCAATGTGCAAATTAACACCTCAGGAGGTCAACAATCAGGAGTTCAACAATCACTTATCCCAATGCTGTATGTCTGTGTGGAAGCAACATTGTTTCATGAAGAAAGCTCTGTTTTAGGTCAAGGCTGCTGTATTCAATCAGTAACTTCCTTCTTTTCAGTGAATACCTTATTTTATGCATGAAAACACATTCATTTAGATGACCACTGATACTTTATATGTGTGGTTGAGCCAGCCAAGCAGTGATGAGGAGCCAGCTTGAAGGAAAGATGCTGAGGCTGAGACCAGTTACAAACAGCAGCAGGCACCAGCTAACCCTGGAGAGAGCTATTAGCCTGGCTGGATTAGCATCTGACACCCAGCAGCCAGCACCCTCAGATCCCTCTTCAAAGGAGGGGCCTAGAGTGCCACTACAAATTGCCGTGGCCAACAGTACCCTATTCACAGTCCACATCCGGCAGCACACACACACACACACAGAGAGAGAGAGAGAGAGAGAGAGAGAGAGAGAGAGAGAGAGAGAGAGAGAGAGAGAGAGAGAGAGAGAATCAGAGCTGCTGTCAGAAGAGAGGGGTGTACACTGCCATAGAGGAGAGAAGCAATTTGCAGCCATTCCCAGCCAAACATAGCAGTAGCTGAGGAACTAGGTATGTTGTCGTGTTCCAGTCGGAGGAGGAAGTGTAGGCATCGGCAGAGGTGAAGGACAAGGACTGCAAAGTAATGATGTCACTTGTCACACATTAAATTAAAATACCCAGTGACATTTCAGAAGGGGAATGTTTTATGCTTGTACCCACTGCAGCTTTAATGAACAGAAAGGAGGAAGGTAATCGTCCTGACAGTGCTGCCCAGTTGTAACCTTAGGGAACACTGCCCAAACAGGTTACTCATTGTCCTCTGTCTTCTCAGACTTTAGCACCTCTACTTACTCTCTCTGCAGGGAAAAACAAGGGGAAATACTGCTGACTTGACATCTCCTCTTACCACCTGTCTCTTGAGCCCTCAGGTCAGGAGGAATGTGGTGGTCATTACTTCAGCTTGAGAACCCTCATTCCAAGATAACACCACTGAACTGTAAGGTGTCAGTGAAATGTGCTGGAGTTAAATATACTGTATGTAGATGGGTTTTAACAACTGGATTTGTAGACTTTTTTTTTATTACTACAGAAGTGGCTGGACGATGATTAGACTTTTATGTTTAACAACAGCCGCAATACTGTGTCAAAGTGATTCTACAGAGGTTAACTGTTAAAGTGATGCTAAATCAAATCAAATCACATTTTATTTGTCACATACACATGGTTAGCAGATGTTAATGCGAGTGTAGCGAAATGCTTGTGCTTCTAGTTCCGACAGTGCAGTAATATCTAACAAGTAATCTAACAAATTCACAATGACTACCTTATACACACAATATAAGGGGATGGAATAATATGTACATATAAATATATGGATGCGCGATGGCCGTGCGGCATAGGCAAGATGCAATAGATGGTATAAAATACAGTATATACATACGAGATGAGTAATGTAGGATATGTAAACATTATTAAAGTGGCATTATTTAAAGTGACTAGTTATACCATTATTAAGTCTATGTATTAAAGTGGCCAGTGATTTGAGTCTGTATGTTGGCAGCAGCCTCTCTATGTTAGTGATGGCTGTTTAACAGTCTGACGGCCTTGAGATAGAAGCTGTTTTTCAGTCTCTCGGTCCCAGCTTTGATGCACCTGTACTGACCTCGCCTTCTGGATGATAGCATGGTGAACAGGCAGTGGCTCGGGTGGTTGTTGTCCTTGATGATCTTTTTGGCCTTCCTGTGACATCGGGTGCTGAGGGTGTCCTGGAGGGCAGGTAGTTTGCCCCCGGTGATGCGTTATGCAGACCGCACCACCCTCTGGAGAGCCTTGCGGTTGAGGGAGGTGTAGATGTCGTACCAGGCGGTGATACATCCCAACAGGATGCTCTCGATTGTGCATCTGTAGAAGTTTGTGAGGCTTTAGGTAACAAGACAAATTTCTTCTGCCTCCTGAGGTTAAAGAGGTGCTTTTGCGCCTTCTTCATCACGTTGTCTGTGTGGGTGGACCATTTCAGTTTGTTTGGGATGTGTGTGCAGAGGAATTTAAAACTTTCCACCTTCTCCGCTACTGTTCCGTCGATGTGGATAGGGGGTGCTCCATCTACCGTTTCCTGAAGTCCACGATCATCTCCTTTGTTTTGTTGACGCTGAGTGAGTGGTTATTTTCCTGACACCACACTCCGAGGGCCCTCACTTCCTCCCTGTAGGCCGTCTCGTCATTGTTGGTAATCAAGCCTACCACTGTAGTGTCGTCTGCAAACTTGATGATTGAGTTGGTGGTGTACATGGCTACGCAGTCATGGGTGAACAGGGAGTACAGGAGAGGGCTGAGAATGCACCCTTGTGGGGCCCCAATGTTGAGGATCAGCGGGGTGGAGATGTTGTTTCCTACCTTCACCACCTGGGGGCGGCCCGTCAGAAATTCCAGGACCCAGTTGCACAGGGCGGGGTCGAGACCCAGGGTCTCAAGCTTAATGATGAGTTTGGAGGGTACTATGGTGTTGAATGCTGAGCTGTAGTCAATGAATAGCATTCTTACATAGGCATTCCTCTTGTCGAAATGTGATAGGGCAGTGTGCAGTGTGATGGTGATTGCATCGTCTGTGGACCTATTGGGGCAGTAAGCAAACTGGAGTGGGTCTAGGGTATCAGGTAGGGTGGAGGTGATATGATCCTTGACTAGTCTCTCAAAGCACTTCATGATGACAGAAGTGAGTGCTACGGAGCGGTAGTCATTTAGTTCAGTTACCTTAGCTTTCTTGGGAACAGGAACAATGGTGGCCATCTTGAAGCATGTGGGGACAGCAGACTGGGATAGGGATTGATTGAATATGTCTGTAAACACACCAGCCAGCTGGTCTGTGCATGCTCTGAGGACGCAGCTAGGGATGACGTCTGGGTCGGCAGCCTTGCGAGGGTTAACATGTTTAAATGTTTTAATGTTTAAATGTCTTTAGTAGCAGGCCATGTCGGTGGCACTGTAATGTCCTCAAAGCGTGCAAAGAAGTTGTTTAATTTTTCTGGGAGCAAGACATCGATGTCCGCGACGGGGCTGGTTTTCTTTTTGTAGTCCGTGATTGTCTGTAGACCTTGCCACATACATCTCGTGTTTGAGCCGTTGAATTTTGACTCTATTTTGTGTCTATTGCTTGCAGCTACAATGTTGTAGCTACACTGTTTGTATTCGGTCATGTTTCCAGTCGCCTTGCCATGATTAAATGCACTGGTTCGCGTTTTAAGTTTTAATAGTTGCCAAATGCTGCCATCATGCCACGGTTTCTGGTTAGGGAAGGTTTTAATAGGCACAGTGGGCACATCTCCAATGCACTTCCTAATAAACTCACTCACCGAGTCAGCATATACGTCGATGTTATTGTCTGAGGCTACCCGGAACATATCCAAGTCCACGTGATTGAAGCAATCTTGATGCGTGGAATCCCATTGGTCAGACCAGCGTTGGATAGACCTAAGCACGGGCACGTCCTGTTTTAGTTTCTGCCTATAGGAGGGGAGCAACAAGATTGAGTCATGGTCAGATTTGCCAAAGGGAGGGCGGGGGAGGGCCTTGTATGCATCACGGAAGATAGAGTAGCAGTGGTCCAAAGTTTTGCTCGAGCAGGTACAACAATCAATGTGCTGGTAGAATTTAGTTAGCCTTGTTCTCAAATTAGCTTTGTTAAAATCCCCAGCTACATAAATGCAGCATCAGGATATATGGTTTCCAGTTTACATAGAGTCCAGTGAAGTTCTTTCACGGCCGTCGAGGTATCTGCTTGGGGGGGATATACACAGCTGTGACTATAATCGAAGAGAATTCTCTCGAGAGATAATGCGGTCGGCATTTGATTGTAAGGAATTCTAGGTCAGGTGAACAAAAGGACTTGAGTTCCTGTATGTTGTTATGATTACACCATGAGTCGTTAATCATGAGGCATACACCCCCACCCTTCTTTTTACCAGGGACATGTTTGTTTCTGTCGGCGTGACGCATGAAGAAACCCGGTGGCTGTACCGACTCTAACAACGTATCCTGAGTGAGCCATGCTTCCGTGAAACAGAGAATGTTACAATCTCTGATGTCTCTCTGGAAGGCATGCCCAATCATGCCCAAATTTTGTTCACCTTGTTGTCTAGAGACTGGATGTTAGCAAGTAATATGCTCGGAAGCAGTGAATGGTGTGGTCGCATTCTGTCTGACCAAGAGGCCGCTCCGTCTGCCTCTCCTGCGGCGACGACATTGTTTTGGTTCGGCCTCTGGGAATAGATCCAATGTCCAGGGTGGAGGTCCGAAAAAGGATCCGCTTCGGGAAAGTCGTATTCCTGGTCGTAATGTTGGTAAGTTGACGTCACTCTTATATCCAATAGTTCTTCCCGGCTGTATGTAATAACACTTAAGATTTTCTGGGCTAACAATGTAAGAAATAATACATAAAAAAACGAAATACTGCATAGTTTCCTAAGGATGTGAAGCGAGGCGACCATCTCGAGTCGGCGCCATCATGAGAGCAGAGGATTTGACTGTTGAAGTGATGCTACAGAGGTTTTGTATCATCTCAGCCAGTAGTTTTGAAAGTAGCTCTCACAAACCAAAATGGGTCCCTGAAAATTGTGCACAATTGTGTACAATGTCATCCAATTTGTAGAATATGTTACGAATTTGTAAGTACTTAAGAACCCATTAAATCTCTTTAAGTGCTCCTTTGAATTTGAGTTAAGTAATGCCTACTGCAAAATTTCAAATCTACAAAATCACCTCTGATTTCACCTCTTTTAATTAAACTATCACAGTAAGGTACTTACTTAGTTACCCAGAAATTATTTGATATTGAGATAAAAATGGCTGCAATGAGCCTTTAAGCCTTAATGGAGAGAAAAAACATACTTAGAATACACTGTGGTTTATTGCTTTATTAAGGCGACACACCAACACACACTCTCAAACAGGTGCCATTAGCAGACGTGGCATCCATCCCAATCAACTTTAAACATCCAACGGCATCTTACACAGCTCACGATGACTAAAGTGTTGCTGCCAAACACCAGCACTTACTGCCAGATAGCAACACTGAAACAAATCACAGACACCCAAACACAGACAAACACACAGACACACACACACACTCTACAAGTGGTGGTGTAAGTGTCAGGCAGTATAGAACATATTGTGTTGAATTGACTGCATGGGTGGGACAGATAAAGAAAAAAGAAACGTCCTCTCACTGACAACTGCGTTTATTTTCAGCAAACTTAACATGTGTAAATATTTGTATGAACATAACAAGATTCAACAACTGAGACATGAACTGAACAAGTTCCACAGACATGTGACTAACAGAAATTGAATAATTTGTCCCTGAACAAAGGGGGGTTCAAAATCAAAACTAACAATCATTATCTGGTGTGGCCACCAGCTGCATTAAGTACTGCCATGCATCTCCTCCTCGTGGACTGCAACAGATTTGCCAGTTCTTGCTGTGAGATGTTACCCCCCTCTTCCACCAAGGCACCTGCAAGTTCCCGGACATTTCTGCAGGGAATGGCCATAGCCCTCACCCTCCGATCCAACAGGTCCCAGACGTGCTCAATGGGATTGAGATCCGGGCTCTTCGCTGGCCATGGCAGAACATTGACATTCCTGTCTTGCAGGAAATCACGCACAGAACGAGCAGTATGGCTGGTGGTATTGTCATGCTGGAGGGTCATGTCAGGATGAGCCTGCAGGAAGGGTACCACATGAGGGAGGAGGATGTCTTCCCTGTAACACACAGCATTGAAATTGCCTGCAATGATAACAAGCTCAGTCCGATGATGCTGTGACACACCTCCCCAGACCATGACGAACCCTCCACCTCCAAATCGATCCTGCTCCAGAGTACAGGCCTCGGTGTAACGCTCATTCCTTCGACGATAAACGTGAATCCGACCATCACCCCTGGTGATACAAAACCGCGACTCGTCAGTGAAGAGCACTTTTTGCCAGTCCTGTCTGGTCCAGCGACGGTGGGTTTGTGCCCATAGGCGACGTTGTTGCCGGTGATGTCTGGTGAGGACCTGCCTTACAACAGGCCTACAAGCCCTTAGTCCAGCGTCTCTCAGCCTATTGTGAACAGTCTGAGCACTGATAGAGGGATTGTGCATTCCTGGTGTAACTCGGGCAGTTGTTGTTGCCATCCTGTACCTGTTCCGCAGGTATGATGTTCGGATGTACCGATCCTGTGCAGGTGTTGTTACACGTGGTCTGCCACTGCGAGGATGATCAGCTGTCCGTCCTGTCTCCCTGTAGCTCTGTCTTAGGCGTCTCACAGTATGGACATTGCAATTTATTGCCCTGGCCACATCTACAGTCATCATGCCTCCTCGCAGCATGCCTAAGGCACGTTCACGCAGGTGAGCAGGGACCCTGGGCATCTTTCTTTTGGTGTTTTTCATAGTCAGTAGAAAGGCCTCTTTAGTGTCCTATGTTTTCATAATTGTGACCTTAATTCCCTACCGTCTGTCAGCTGTTAGTGTCTTAACGATCGTTCCACAGGTGCATGTTCATTAATTGTTTATGGTTCATTGAACAAGCATGGGAAACAGTGTTAACCTGTCTAGGATGAGAGTGCCGCTAGCGGCACTCCCCCCCCACCCCCACTGAAAAACCAGTGCCGCGAAATTCAAAAAAAATATTTTTTTAAAATATTTAACTTTCACACATTAAAGTCCAATACAGCTAATGAAAGACACAGATCTTGTGAATCCAGTCAACATGTCCGATTTTTAAAATGTTTTACAGGGAAGACACAATATGTAAAGATGTACATCTATTACCTAAAAACACATTAGCATAATCCACCATCTTTTATTTGTCCACCAACACCAGTAGCTATCACCAATTCGGCTAAACTAAGATATTTATAGCCCCTAACCAAGAAAAAAACTCATCAGATGACAGTCTGATAACATATTTATGGTATGGGATAGGTTTTGTTAGAAAAAAGTGCATATTTCAGGTAGATGGCATAGGTTACAATTGCACCCACCGTCACAAATGGAATAGAAAAACTACTTAGAGCAACGTGTTTACCTACTTACTAATCATCAAACATTTCGTAAAAATACACAGCATACACGAATCGAAAGACACAGATCCTGTGAATACAGACAATATTTCAGATTTTCTAAGTGTCTTACTGTAAAGGCAGTCATTGTTGTTCTCCCCCTTAGACGAGAAGGAGCATGGATAGGACCAAGATGCGGATTGAGGGAAATAAGCCATCTTTTAATGAAAAACAGCAAACAAGACACTACAAACTACAAAACAACAAACGTGACTAACCTTCAACTGTCCTGTGAGGACACAGGAACAAACACCCACAAAACACCAGTGAAACCCTGGCTGCCTTTGTATGACTCTCAATTAGAGACAAATAATACACACCTGTCTCTAATTGAGAATCATACCAGGCCGAACACAAAACCCCACATAGAAATACAAACATAGACAAACCCACCCAACTCACGCCCTGACCAACTAAAATGAATACAAAACAAAGGAAAACAGGTCAGGAACGTGACAGAACCCCCCCCTTAAGGTGCGAACTCCGGGCGCACCAGCACAAAGTCTAGGGGAGGGTCTGGGTGGGCGTCTGTCCACGGTGGCGGCTCTGGCGGTGGACGAGGTCCCCACCCCACCATAATCAATCCCCGCTTCTTTATCCCCCTCCCAATGACCACCCTCCCACTAACCCCACCTAAATGAAGGGGCAGCACCGGGATAAGGGGCAGCACCGGGATAAGGGGCAGCACCGGGACAAGGGGCAGCACCGGGACAAGGGGCAGCACCGGGACAAGGGGCAGCACCGGGACAAGGGGCAGCACCGGGACAAGGGGCAACACCGGGATAAGGGGCGGCAGGTCCTGGCTGAGGGACTCTGGCAGGTCCTGGCTGAGGGACTCCGGCAGGTCCTGGCTGAGGGACTCCGGCAGGTCCTGGCTGAGGGACTCCGGCAGGTCCGGGCTGAGGGACTCCGGCAGGTCCGGGCTGAGGGACTCCGGCAGGTCCGGGCTGAGTGGCAGCTCCGGACTGTAGGGCAGCTCCGGACTGTAGGGCAGCTCCGGACTGTAGGGCAGCTCCGGACTGTCGGACGTCTCTGGCAGCTCCTGACTGGCGGGCGTCTCTGGCAGCTCCTGACTGGCGGGCGTCTCTGGCAGCTCCTGACTGGCGGGCGTCTCTGGCAGCTCCTGACTGGCGGGCGTCTCTGGCAGCTCCTGACTGGCGGGCGTCTCTGGCAGCTCCTGACTGGCGGGCGTCTCTGGCAGCTCCTGACTGGCGGGCGTCTCTGGCGGCTCCTGACTGGCGGGCGTCTCTGGCGGCTCCTGACTGACGGACGGCTCTAGCGGCTCCTGACTGACGGACGGCTCTACTGGCTCGTGGCAGACGGGCGGCTCTAATGGCTCGTGGCAGACGGATGACTCAGATGGCGCAGGGCAGACAGATGGCTCAGACGGCGCTGGGCAGACAGATGGCTCAGACGGAGCTGGGCAGACGGGCCGTTCAGGCACCGCTGGGCAGACGGCAGACTCTGGCCGGCTGAGACGCACTATAGGCCTGGTGCGTGGTACCGGAACTGGAGGTACCGGGCTGAGGGCACGCACCTCAGGGCGAGTGCGGGGAACAGGAACAGGGCACACTGGACTCTCGTGGCGCACTCTAGGCCTGGTGCGTGGTACCGGAACTGGAGGTACCGGGCTGAGGGCACGCACCTCAGGGCGAGTGCGGGGAGAAGGAACAGTGCGTCCAGGGCTCTGGAGACGCACAGGAGGCTTGGTGCGTGGTGCCGGAACTGGAGGCACTGGGCTGGAGACACGCACCATAGGGAGAGTGCGTGGAAGAGGAACAGGGCTCTGGAGATGCACTGGAAGCCTGGTGCGTGGTGTAGGCACTGGTGGTACTGAGCCGGGGTGGGAAGGTGGCGCCGGATATACCGGACCGTGAAGGAGGACACGTGCTCTTGAGCACCGAGCCTCCCCAACCCTACCAGGTTGAATGGTCCCCGTAGCCCTGCCAGTGCGGCGAGGTGGAATAGCCCGCACTGGCCTATGCAGGCGAACCGGGGACACCACCTGTAAGGCTGGTGCCATGTACGCCGGCCCGAGGAGACGTACTGGAGGCCAGATACGTTGGGCCGGCTTCATGGCATCCGGCTCGATGCCCAACCTAGCCCTCCCAGTGCGGCAAGGTGGAATAGCCCGCACTGGGCTAAGCACGCGTACTGGGGACACCGTGCGCTTTACCGCATAACACGGTGTCTGACCAGTACGACGCCCTCTCACTCCACGGCAAGCCCGGGGAGTTGGCTCAGGTATCCTACCCGGCTTCGCCACACTCCCCTTTAGCCCCCCCCCCCCCAAGACATTTTTGGGTGAGCCTCTCGGGCTTCCGGCCTCTCCTATGTGATGCCTCCTCATACCAGCGCTCCTGGGCTGTGGCTGCCTTCTTCCCCTCCCGAGAGCGGCGATTCTCTCCCACCTTAGCCCAGGGTCCTTCTCCATTGAAAATTTGCTCCCAACTCCATTCCTCTTCTCTCCATTGCTTTAGTTCTTGTTCTCTCTCCTCAATCCGCTTGGTCCTGTTGTGGTGGGTGTTTCTGTAAAGGCAGTCATTGTTGTTCTCCCCCTTAGACGAGAAGGAGCATGGATAGGACCAAGATGCGGATTGAGGGAAATAAGCCATCTTTTAATGAAAAACAGCAAACAAGACACTACAAACTACAAAACAACAAACGTGACTAACCTTCAACTGTCCTGTGAGGACACAGGAACAAACACCCACAAAACACCAGTGAAACCCTGGCTGCCTTTGTATGACTCTCAATTAGAGACAAATAATACACACCTGTCTCTAATTGAGAATCATACCAGGCCGAACACAAAACCCCACATAGAAATACAAACATAGACAAACCCACCCAACTCACGCCCTGACCAACTAAAATGAATACAAAACAAAGGAAAACAGGTCAGGAACGTGACAGAACCCCCCCCTTAAGGTGCGAACTCCGGGCGCACCAGCACAAAGTCTAGGGGAGGGTCTGGGTGGGCGTCTGTCCACGGTGGCGGCTCTGGCGGTGGACGAGGTCCCCACCCCACCATAATCAATCCCCGCTTCTTTATCCCCCTCCCAATGACCACCCTCCCACTAACCCCACCTAAATGAAGGGGCAGCACCGGGATAAGGGGCAGCACCGGGATAAGGGGCAGCACCGGGATAAGGGGCAGCACCGGGACAAGGGGCAGCACCGGGACAAGGGGCAGCACCGGGACAAGGGGCAGCACCGGGACAAGGGGCAGCACCGGGACAAGGGGCAACACCGGGATAAGGGGCGGCAGGTCCTGGCTGAGGGACTCTGGCAGGTCCTGGCTGAGGGACTCCGGCAGGTCCTGGCTGAGGGACTCCGGCAGGTCCTGGCTGAGGGACTCTGGCAGGTCCGGGCTGAGGGACTCCGGCAGGTCCGGGCTGAGGGACTCCGGCAGGTCCGGGCTGAGTGGCAGCTCCGGACTGTAGGGCAGCTCCGGACTGTAGGGCAGCTCCGGACTGTAGGGCAGCTCCGGACTGTCGGACGTCTCTGGCAGCTCCTGACTGGCGGGCGTCTCTGGCAGCTCCTGACTGGCGGGCGTCTCTGGCAGCTCCTGACTGGCGGGCGTCTCTGGCAGCTCCTGACTGGCGGGCGTCTCTGGCAGCTCCTGACTGGCGGGCGTCTCTGGCAGCTCCTGACTGGCGGGCGTCTCTGGCAGCTCCTGACTGGCGGGCGTCTCTGGCGGCTCCTGACTGGCGGGCGTCTCTGGCGGCTCCTGACTGACGGACGGCTCTAGCGGCTCCTGACTGACGGACGGCTCTACTGGCTCGTGGCAGACGGGCGGCTCTAATGGCTCGTGGCAGACGGATGACTCAGATGGCGCAGGGCAGACAGATGGCTCAGACGGCGCTGGGCAGACAGATGGCTCAGACGGAGCTGGGCAGACGGGCCGTTCAGGCACCGCTGGGCAGACGGCAGACTCTGGCCGGCTGAGACGCACTATAGGCCTGGTGCGTGGTACCGGAACTGGAGGTACCGGGCTGAGGGCACGCACCTCAGGGCGAGTGCGGGGAACAGGAACAGGGCACACTGGACTCTCGTGGCGCACTCTAGGCCTGGTGCGTGGTACCGGAACTGGAGGTACCGGGCTGAGGGCACGCACCTCAGGGCGAGTGCGGGGAGAAGGAACAGTGCGTCCAGGGCTCTGGAGACGCACAGGAGGCTTGGTGCGTGGTGCCGGAACTGGAGGCACTGGGCTGGAGACACGCACCATAGGGAGAGTGCGTGGAAGAGGAACAGGGCTCTGGAGATGCACTGGAAGCCTGGTGCGTGGTGTAGGCACTGGTGGTACTGAGCCGGGGTGGGAAGGTGGCGCCGGATATACCGGACCGTGAAGGAGGACACGTGCTCTTGAGCACCGAGCCTCCCCAACCCTACCAGGTTGAATGGTCCCCGTAGCCCTGCCAGTGCGGCGAGGTGGAATAGCCCGCACTGGCCTATGCAGGCGAACCGGGGACACCACCTGTAAGGCTGGTGCCATGTACGCCGGCCCGAGGAGACGTACTGGAGTCCAGATACGTTGGGCCGGCTTCATGGCATCCGGCTCGATGCCCAACCTAGCCCTCCCAGTGCGGCAAGGTGGAATAGCCCGCACTGGGCTAAGCACGCGTACTGGGGACACCGTGCGCTTTACCGCATAACACGGTGTCTGACCAGTACGACGCCCTCTCACTCCACGGCAAGCCCGGGGAGTTGGCTCAGGTATCCTACCCGGCTTCGCCACACTCCCCTTTAGCCCCCCCCCCCCCAAGACATTTTTGGGTGAGCCTCTCGGGCTTCCGGCCTCTCCTATGTGATGCCTCCTCATACCAGCGCTCCTGGGCTGTGGCTGCCTTCTTCCCCTCCCGAGAGCGGCGATTCTCTCCCACCTTAGCCCAGGGTCCTTCTCCATTGAAAATTTGCTCCCAACTCCATTCCTCTTCTCTCCATTGCTTTAGTTCTTGTTCTCTCTCCTCAATCCGCTTGGTCCTGTTGTGGTGGGTGTTTCTGTAAAGGCAGTCATTGTTGTTCTCCCCCTTAGACGAGAAGGAGCATGGATAGGACCAAGATGCGGATTGAGGGAAATAAGCCATCTTTTAATGAAAAACAGCAAACAAGACACTACAAACTACAAAACAACAAACGTGACTAACCTTCAACTGTCCTGTGAGGACACAGGAACAAACACCCACAAAACACCAGTGAAACCCTGGCTGCCTTTGTATGACTCTCAATTAGAGACAAATAATACACACCTGTCTCTAATTGAGAATCATACCAGGCCGAACACAAAACCCCACATAGAAATACAAACATAGACAAACCCACCCAACTCACGCCCTGACCAACTAAAATGAATACAAAACAAAGGAAAACAGGTCAGGAACGTGACACTTACAGCGAAAACACAATAAATCGTTATATTAGCATAGCACATAGCACATAGCAGCCCAGCATTGATTCTAGCCAAAGTGAGCGATAAAAGTCAACATCGCCAAAATATATTAATTTTTTCACTAACCTTCTCAGAATTCTTCAGATGACACTCCTGTAACATCATATTACACAATCCATATAGAGTTTGATCGAAAATGTTTATATTTAGCCACCAAAATCATGGTTAGACAATGTGAAATGTAGCTCAGCTGGTCAGAAAATGTCCGTGCGCCACTTAGACAGTGATCTACTCTTATACATAAATACTCATAAACGTGACTAAAAAATATAGGGTGGACAGGGATTGATAGACAATTTAATTCTTAATACAATCGCGGAATTACATTTTTTAAATTATCCTTACTTTTCAATACAGTTTGCGCCAAGCGAAGCTACGTCAAAAAACATGGCGTCCTAAGCCACTAACATTTTTCGACAGAAACACGATTTATCATAATAAAAATGTCCTACTTTGAGCTGTTCTTCCATCAGTATCTTGGGCAAAGGATCCTTTCTTGGGTCCAATCGTCTTTTGGTGGAAAGCTGTCCTCTTGCCATGTGGAAATGCCAACTGCGTTCGGGATGAACTGGAAGCGTGCCCAGCAATTCACAGCGTTTCAGAAATAAATGTCCCAAAATCGCACTAAACGGATATAAATTGCTATAAAACGCTTTAAATTAACTACCTTATGATGTTTTTAACTCCCATAACGAGTAGAAACATGACCAGAGTAATATTACTCCCTCCACTAATGCTTGGAACAAGTGCGGGTCGATGTCCTCCAGGCGCATTACACAGCAAGAAAAGACTTGCTAGCTACAGGTTTTTTTAATTTATAGTGCCTGTGAACGCGCAATCGACCCCATTCAAATCGTCATCACGTAAAGGCATCCAGGGGAAGACGTAAGCAGTGTCCGTATAGTCATAGCAATAACAGTGCCCTTTTAACTGACTCCAGAACAGTGGCCAAAATTTCTGAAATCTGACTCCATGTCAGGGAAATTGCTGTAGAATGGGCTCTGTTCCACTTAGAGACAAAATTTCAACTCCTATAGAAACTATAGACTGTTTTCTATCCAATAATAATAATAATATGCATATTGTACGATCAAGAACTTTGTGGGAAGCCGTTTCAAAAATTACACGATTAGCATAAATAGTCACAACAGCGCCCCCATCCTCAACAGGTTAAAACCCTTTACAATGAAGATCTGTGAAGTTATTTGGATTTTTACGAATTATCTTTGAAAGACAGGGTCCTGAAAAAGGGAAAAAAGTTTCTTTTTTTGCTGAGTATATATACCGTATATATGTTAGTAAGACATAGGCTTAGTTTGTGCTAAAAGGTAACACAAGCCAGCTATGTGTTGCCTGGCAACCAAACAGAATGCCAAGGACAATAGGTTAAAAAAAACTAGGTATGAAGAAGAGAATTAAAAATCACACATTTGAAACGTTGGTTTCAGTAAATGTAGTCATTAGCAAACTAAGCCTTCCATTATTATGACTCCGTGGTGTAGCGGTGGTTAATGAACCTAGTGATTTCTATGCTGAAATGGTGGGAGAAACAGAGCCAGAAAACCAGGAGAGACACACAACTCTTCCGAAGGAATTATCCTTCATATGCTGGGATGAGAAGATTAAATGGGTGTAAGGTTGGGAAGAGTGGAAAGAGACAGATTGGCTATATTTAGCCAGGAGCCTGCCATGGGTTGAAGGTTGGGAAGAGCAGAAGTGGGAGAGGAGGAGCTGAGGAGAATCTCCTGACACGGATGAGGCCGTGTGAAATTCACAAAGTCTTGATTTGGAGGGATTGTCTCTCCCTCTTAGAGGAGATTAAAGAGGAACATTTTAAAGAGATGCCGAAAATAATGGAAATGGTTAGGAAGGCGAGGGAACGCTTTGCCTTAAACTTTTTAAGCGCACTTTAAAAAGTTTAGTCAAGGATCAGAGAGGACACGGGGAGAATGCTGTTGCTGCCGTGGGTTTTAAGAGCTTTGTCCAGAACCATATACAAGACATAATTACATTTCTGAGGCATGGGATGTTACCAACAGGACATAAAAGCTTTGCCCCACCGAAATACAACAATGTGCCCCTCACTGAGCTTCACTATGAACAATATTCACACGCTTGGAGAGACAGACAGAGCACCTCTTATATGACATATATATATATATATATATTTTCTTATATGATATTTACTACATATAAAACTGAGGGAAATGTAGAGCTCATTGGTTTCATTCTAAAACCCAACAAACAAGACCATTTTCAATGCATAAATTGAAAGAAATCATGGCTAACATCATTTGCATTCATTGCTTAACATTTTTGCCAGACTGGGCATAAATCAGTCTCCTGGCACTTGATTGAATGCCATAACAAGGCCAATGTGGGGGGATTGGGGTTTCATGGTTTCACCATATTCACTGTGTAATGAGGTAGTCCAATTAGCTCTAACATTCACCAACATGACATGCTTGTACAGGTTGATGATCCCCATCTCATGGTAATCTACCCTGCATTTCACACTGCTAGAGTCAGTCAAGAAAAGCCTATGGGAAATACAGAGCTTTACTCCAAACTACAGATCCCTTGTTATTTGCATAATCCCTCCCAGCAAGGTGAGGATGATAAGGTTTTGGCCTGTGTGTCTGTCTGGGCCCCTGGCAGCTAGTCAACAGTCAGCAGCTCCTCCCTCTCTGGGGACTGGGCCGGTCTCTACTCTGGATTCAACATAAAAGCCTGATAATGATAAAAGGAGCGATAATGGCTTTACAGTCATGCTGGGAAGGCTCTGCACACACAGACAATACAAAAGAGAGAGGGGGGAAACAACAACAACAAAACGACGAGCCAAAGAGCATGGTTAAAGAGAGAATAATAATAATAATAATAAATGGTAGTTATATAGCACTTTTCAAGGACCTAAAGTCCCGTTGAAGAGGCAGATTGGTCTGGCTGTTCTGCTCTCAGACTGCTGATTGGTCAGAGCGAGAGCGAGGATGCCTCGGTTTATCAACTTCCTCTCCCTTTGGTGTCACTTCTGTTCTGCCGACACAAACACAACTCTGCTCTTAAATGGAGGCCAAATGGGAACTTTGAAGCCTTCAAAATACGTTTTCAAGGCAACATTCTGCCAAATCACAAAGCACACAAATCCTCTCTCTCCTATAAAAATAAAACTGCTCCCTCTCTTTCTCCCTCTGTGTCCCTGCTCTCTCTTCCATAAAAAAATAATAGAGGGCCATTGGGACTCTCTCTAATTCTCTCTCTGTTGTCTTTGCAGTTTGAAAACCTGTGTCCAGTCCAAGCGCTGTATCCTCTGACCTCTGCTGTCAAACACAATGCTGAGCAAACACACAGAGAAGAGAAAGTAAACAGGTTTACTGAGTCTCCGGGTACCTACTGGGACACTGCCAGACAGGCTGATACACAGTGCAAATACACACATTCACACACTCACTCACTCACACACACACACACACACACACACACACACACACACACACACACACACACACACACACACACACACACACACACACACACACACACACACACACACACACACACACACACACACACACACACACACACACACACACACACACACACACAGTCAATACAAACTTTCTAAGAGTCATATTTTCATGCACACACACACACATTCAGATACAATTTCTGAAAAATGACCAGTAAATCTAAGGTCTGAGTATTACCTTCACATCTCCTCTGATCAGCCTGTCCTCCCCTGTCTCAGGGCGGTGTCAGCCTGTCCTCCCCTGTCTCAGGGTGGTATCAGCCTGTCCTCACCTGTCTCAGGGTGGTATCAACCTGTCCTCACCTGTCTCAGGGTGAAATCAGCCTGTCTTCCCCTGTCTCAGGGTGGTATCAGCCTGTCTTCCCCTGTCTCAGGGTGGTATCAGCCTGTCCTCACCTGTCTCAGGGTGAAATCAGCCTGTCTTCCCCTGTCTCAGGGTGGTATCAGCCTGTCCTCCCCAGTCTCAGGGTGGTATCAGCCTGTCTTCCCCTGTCTCAGGGTGGTATCAGCCTGTCTTCCCCTGTCTCAGGGTGGTATCAGCCTGTCTTCCCCTGTCTCAGGGTGGTATCAGCCTGTCTTCCCCTGTCTCAGGGTGGTATCAGCCTGTCTTCCCCTGTCTCAGGGTGGTATCAGCCTGTCTTCCCCTGTCTCAGGGTGGTATCAGCCTGTCTTCCCCAGTCTCAGGGTGGTATCAGCCTGTCCTCACCTGTCTCAGGGTGGTATCAGCCTGTCTTCCCCTGTCTCAGAGTGGTATCAGCCTGTCCTCACCTGTCTCAGGGTGGTATCAGCCTGTCTTCCCCTGTCTCAGAGTGGTATCAGCCTGTCTTCCCCTGTCTCAGGGTGGTATCAGCCTGTCCTCCCCTGTCTCAGGGCGGTATCAGCCTGTCCTCCCCTGTCTCAGAGTGGTGTCGGCCTGTCCTCACCTGTCTCAGGGTGGTATCAGCCTGTCTTCCCCTGTCTCAGAGTGGTATCGGCCTGTCTTCCCCTGTCTCAGGGCGGTATCAGCCTGTCCTCACCTGTCTCAGGGTGGTATCAGCCTGTCTTCCCCTGTCTCAGAGCGGTATCAGCCTGTCCTCCCCTGTCTCAGGGCGCTGTCAGCCTGTCCTCCCCTGTCTCAGAGTGGTGTCAGCCTGTCCTCCCCTGGCTCAGAGTGGTGTCAGTCTGTCCTCTCTGTCTCAGGACGGTGTCAGCCTGTCCTCACCTGTCTCAGGACGGTGTCAGCCTGTCCTCCCCTGTCTCAGAGTGGTGTCAGCCTGTCCTCCCCTGGCTCAGAGTGGTGTCAGTCTGTCCTCTCTGTCTCAGGACGGTGTCAGCCTGTCCTCACCTGTCTCAGGACGGTGTCAGCCTGTCCTCCCCTGTCTCAGAGTGGTGTCAGCCTGTCCTCCCCTGTCTCAGAGTGGTGCCAGTCTGTCCTCCCCTGTCTCAGGACGGTGTCAGCCTGTCCTCACCTGTCTCAGGACGGTGTCAGCCTGTCCTCACCTGTCTCAGGACGGTCTGAGCCTGTCCTCCCCTGTCTCAGGGCGGTGTGAGCCTGTCCTCCCCTGTCTCAGAGTGGTGTGAGCCTGTCCTCCCCTGTCTCAGGACGATGTCAGCCTGTCCTCCCCTGTCTCAGGGTGGTGTGAGCCTGTCCTCCCCTGTCTCAGGACGGTGTGAGCCTGTCCTCCCCTGTCTCAGGGTGGTGTGAGCCTGTCTTCCCCTGTCTCAGGGCGGTGTGAGCTTGTCCTCCCCTGTCTCAGAGTGGTGTGAGCCTGTCCTCCCCTGTCTCAGGGCGGTGTCAGCCTGTCCTCACCTGTCTCAGGGCGGTGTCAGCCTGTCCTCCCCTGTCTCAGGGCGGTGTGAGACTGTCCTCCCCTGTCTCAGAGTGGTGTGAGCCTGTCCTCCCCTGTCTCAGGGCGGTGTCAGCCTGTCCTCACCTGTCTCAGGGTGGTATCAGCCTGTCCTCACCTGTCTCAGGGCGGTGTGAGCCTGTCCTCCCCTGTCTCAGAGTGGTGTCAGCCTGTCCTCCCCTGTCTCAGGGCGGTGTCAGCCTGTCCTCCCCTGTCTCAGAGCGGTATCAGCCTGTCCTCCCCTGTCTCAGAGTGGTGTCAGCCTGTCCTCCCCTGTCTCAGGGCGGTGTCAGCCTGTCCTCCCCTGTCTCAGAGCGGTATCAGCCTGTCCTCCCCTGTCTCAGGGCGCTGTCAGCCTGTCCTCTCCTGTCTCAGAGTGGTGTCAGCCTGTCCTCCCCTGTCTCAGAGTGGTGTCAGCCTGTCCTCCCCTGTCTCAGAGTGGTGTCAGCCTGTCCTCCCCTGTCTCAGAGTGGTGTCAACCTGTCCTCCCCTGTCTCAGAGTGGTGTTAGCCTGTCCTCCCCTGTCTCAGAGCGGTGTCAACCTGTCCTCCCTTGTCTCAGGGTGGTGTCAGCCTGTCCTCCCCTGTCTCAGGGTGGTGTCAGCCTGTCCTCCCCTGTCTCAGAGTGGTGTCAACCTGTCCTCCCCTGTCTCAGGGTGGTGTCAGCCTGTCCTCCCCTGTCTCAGGGTGGTGTCAACCTGTCCTCCCCTGTCTCAGGGTGGTGTCAGCCTGTCCTCCCCTGTCTCAGGGCGGTGTCAGCCTGTCCTCCCCTGTCTCAGAGTGGTGTCAGCCTGTCCTCCCCTGTCTCAGGGTGGTGTCAGCCTGTCCTCCCCTGTCTCAGGGCGGTGTCAGCCTGTCCTCCCCTGTCTCAGGGCGGTGTCAGCCTGTCCTCACCTGTCTCAGGGCGGTGTCAGCCTGTCCTCACCTGTCTCAGGACGGTGTCAGTCTGTCCTCACCTGTCTCAGGACGGTGTCAGTCTGTCCTCACCTGTCTCAGAGTGGTGTCAGCCTGTCCTCCCCTGTCTCAGGGCGGTGTCAGCCTGTCCTCCCCTGTTTCACAGTGGTGTCAGCCTGGAAGGGGTTAAGTGTGCCTGTTTCCATACCATGTCCCCTCCAGGCCTCTCTGTTTCACTGAGCATTATGTGCTGGATGTGTGACACTGGGTTTCAAAGGTCATTGGCCCTCTCTGAGCATGTCACTTGTCCCAGACGGTCTTCCTCCCATCTGAGAGTCTGGGTCGAGACACTGGGAGACTGCAGAGCAGAAAACTGCAGATGTGCTTTTTGTTTCTCTTATCAGTTGGCGTTCAGTAACCCCAGAGAAATGTCTTCCTTCCAAACCGTGCGGCCGAATGAGGAAAGAGAGAAATCAGCTGCTGGTGACACGGAGAGAAAGATACAGGGGTGTTTGGAGGAAACAGATCAGCCAAATGACATGGACAGACAGGCCTGTTAATACACAGCCATATTTCCTCTGTCTCTAGGTCCCCCTCCACCCGCTCGCTCTATCTCTCTGACACAGACACAAACACACATAGAACCTGACATATGCATACTGATATAGTGGGGTGTACGAGTGGTGAACAATGAGAATACATCCACAGATGCATGTGTGTTTTATTGATTGTGCACAAGTAGGCTACATAATGCCCATGACGACGCGGACACAGACTAAGCGCAAATGTGTGTCATTGTAGCTGCTGGGAAATGACGTCCTTGTTTTGTATGACCTCCTGAATGACATGTACTGTATGACCTCTGTGCTCTGTCATTGCTCTGACAAACGAGGGGTCGAGTTGGGATTAAAAGAGGGGGGTGTGTGTTATCTAGATTGTAATAACAGTGGGAGGATGACAGGATTCCCTCGAACACACCCATGCACACACACACTCAAATCACGCACACACAAACACACAATCATGCACACACATTCATATCATGAACACACAAGCACACAATCATGCACACACACTCAAATCATGCACACACAAACACACAATCATACACACACAAAATCACAATCATGCACACAAACACTCAAATCATGCACACACAAACACACAATCATGTACACACACTCAAATAATGCACACACAAACACACAATAATGCACACACAAACACACAATCATGCACACACACTCAAATCATGCAAACACAAACACATGCATC
This sequence comes from Salvelinus fontinalis, assembly GCF_029448725.1. Classification (NCBI taxonomy): domain Eukaryota; kingdom Metazoa; phylum Chordata; class Actinopteri; order Salmoniformes; family Salmonidae; genus Salvelinus; species Salvelinus fontinalis. The sequence continues at coordinate 79,073,747 of NC_074666.1, read as the reverse complement.
CGTTTGGATAAGCCAGAGCCTGGACGTCAGCGTCTAGACAGGAGTTCTGTTTTCTATTTGGATGTTTTCTTGACATCAAAAGCTGTGGATGGGATGACGAGCAGTGTCAAGGCAACTCAGGTTCTGATGCTCCACAGCTCCTTCAATTAAAGCAATCTTCATCTCTCATGCATGGCATGCCCCCTCTATCTCCCTCAACATTCCTTCCCTCCTCGTTCAGTTTGACAACATGTTCTGTCTGAAGTCAAAATAGCAGCAACAAAATCAGTCTTTCTCCCTCAGACAATGCTACTCACAATGAAATGTATGTTTGCCGGTATGTGTGTATGCCTACACACACATAAACAGGAGATAAGCGAGCACTATCAGTGATAGAAATATTGAATAATAAGGCCTCCTGTGTGGTGCAGCGGTCTAAGGCACTGCATCACAGTGCTAGAGGTGTCACTACAGAACCGGGTTCGATCCCGGGCTGTATCACAACCGGCCGTGATCGGGAGGCCCATAGGGCGGCGCACATTGGTGCGGCTGGCTTCCAGGTTAAGCGGGCAGGTGTTAAGAAGCGCGGTTTGGTGGGTCATGTTTCGGAGGACGCATGACTCCACCTTCACCTCCTGAGCCGTTGGGGAGTTGCAACGATGAGACAAGATCCAAACTGGGGAGATAAAGGGGATAAAAAAATAATACACATATATACAGTGTATTTATATATTATTACTGTATATTAGAAATGACACCACATCTGTGTCCTTCATCACACATACACTGGTAAACAGTGCAGGGACAATATTCTGCCTATTTTCTTACAGGAGAATGATAATTTCAGTAAACACCTGCTCATTGGATCCACTTGAATAATCATAACCAGAGAGCACAAACCATTCTACTGAGAGGTCACACTGAGAATATAAACAACTACATGAAAAAGATAGAGAGGGAGAGAGTGAGATAGAGAGGGAGAGATTGAGGGTGATAAACAAAGAAATAGAGCGAGAGAAAGAGGGAGATAGAGAGGGGCGGTGAGAAACAGAGAGAGAGAGAGAAAGAGATGGAGAGAGAGATAGAGGGTGAGAAACAGAAAGAGAGAGAGAAAGACAGAGATAGGGGGGTGAGAGACAGAGAGAGAGATGGAGGGTGAGAAACAGAGAAAGAGATGGAGGGAGAGAGAGCGAGAGAGATGGATGGTGAGAAACAGAGGGAGAGAGAGAGAGGGAAATCAAAGTTTATTTGTCACATGCGCCAAATACAACAGGTAGACCTTACAGTGAAATGCTTACAAAAAGAGGGAGATAGAGAGAGGGGGGTTGTGAGAAACAGAGAGAGAGAACGAGAGGGAGATGGAGAGAGACGGAGGGTGAGAAACAGAGAAAGAGATGAAGAGAGAGATGGAGGGTGAGAAACAGAGAAAAAGAGAGAGAGAGAGAGAGATGGAGAGAGAGAGAGAGAGATGGAGAGAGAGAGAGAGAGAGATGGAGAGAGAGAGAGAGAGAGAGAGAGAGAGAGAGAGAGAGAGAGAGAGAGAGAGAGAGAGAGAGAGAGAACGGAGGGGTAGGGAAGCAGAGATTGAGAAAGAGAAACATGATGGCACAGAGTCAGTCAACATTCTTCTCTCTGATGTGTTCTGATGCTGGCCCCCTGGACCTGCTCTCCCTGTATCCTGAGGGTCCTGGCCCTGAGCAGGTGTTATCCTCAGACACCCGACAGTCTCTCACCACCTCCACCAATCACAGAGGCCCCACAGGGGGTCCATCAATCGGGGGCGCCCCACCAAGGAGGTGTGAGGCGAGCTCAGCCAATGGCTGACTGGGAGTGACAAACTACGGCACAGAACAACAAACACTTCTAAATAGATGAATTCACACTCAGGGAGAGTTTTTCCTCTCCTACTCTACTGGTCCCCACAAGCCCACATTTGATAAATCCAATATTTGATGTAGCAAGTGTGTTGTCTCAAAACACCATCAACTTCGCACAGACCTGGGGCAGAATATGTGTTTGTGTTAGCTGGCGAGCCCCAGGCTGTGCATGCTATTACCCAGACATAGAAACACAGTGACTTAGTTGTATGCTTCCGGACCTCCTCAGTGGATGACAAAGCAGTAACACAACTACATGTTATTGGGAGCAGTCAGGACAATAAGGCTGTAGTTTCAGATGGGTGGATGCTCTTTGCCCCTGGGTGCTCTCTGTGTAGGACAGGTAATGAACAGTGACCTTGAGTTGGGTTGGCATCCACCTTCACCCTACCTGTCAGGTCATAGCCAATGACCCCCACAGGGCCCACAGAGAGTACAAGCAGCAAACAGTGTGAGCTTCATACCCCCCCAAAAATGTCAGGTCTATAATAGCACACTCAGACACATGGATGTAGGCACGTAAGCATGCATGTGCACACACACACACACACACACACACACACACACACACACACACACACACACACACACACACACACACACACACACACACACACACACACACACACACACACACACACACACACACACACACACACACACCTCTCGTCTAAATTTGCATTACACTCAGGAAATCGTCTGCATCCCGTTATTATATTTTTAAGCAATTACTGTTTCATGTAAACACCTGAGTGAGTTTCCCAGCTGCCCCAGCAGAGATAATTACCAGGCACAGACCAGCAGCTTCATGGGCTCACCACTCCAGTCCAGTCCAGTACCCAGACTCATTGTTCTAATAGGATGCTTTTCTGTGTTCCTCCCTGGGCATGTAGCTTTCTCATTGAGCTATAAAGTGATAACCACAGCAATATCGCTCTGTTTTTATGAGCCACATCCAAATGTAATAACTGTCAAATGTGATTCAGCAGAGGCTGTTGTATATATATAAAGAGGGCATATTACCATGGAGATTAAGTGAAGTTGTCTAATCTTAACACACACACACACACACACACACACACACACACACACACACACACACACACACACACACACACACACACACACACACACACACACACACACACACACACACACACACACACACACACACACACACACCAGTCACTGGCAGAATATTAGACAATGCAGGTATGGGGGCAGGTTGGGGTGAAAACTGCATCAAGATAAATGCATCTGATTACAATGTCACATGAGGAAAGCCACTTCGTAGTGTATGTAGAAATACAGCCAGCGGGGACATAATGAAAGTCCTATAAAGCACTGCTCTGCTGGTCTGCATCCATACCTGGCAGCGGTTACACTCTGATAAATCACCAATATGGCTGCACCAGTAATAAACTCATCACAGGCTGCTCTTATTGACAGAGGCTTCTATTCCCATCAGGTAATTCAATCTTCACACAGGGGGACTGGTGGGGGGCTGGGGGACTGCTGAGGGGCTGGGGGACTGCTGGGACTGGTAGGGGGCTGGGGGACTGCTGTGGGGCTGGGGAACTGCTGGGACTGGTAGGGGGCTGGGGGACTGCTGGGGGACTGGTGAGGGGCCTGGGGGACTGCTGGGGGACTGGTGGGAGGCTGAGGGACTGAGTGATGGCGTGGATGGTTGGAGGCTGGGGGACTGAGTGATGAGGTAGGGGTAAGCTACTGTGTGTGGAGGTGTTTGTGTATAAACCGCTGGGAGGGGGTCTGTCTTGCTGCTAACACACATCCAACCCTTTAGAGTTTCCCTTCCTTCCATCTGGGACGGTATGGCATGGGTGTTGGTGTAGGCGTATCTGAATCTTAGCATTTTAATATCTACGCTATAAGGACGTTCTTTCTTCCTCCTTCCTTCCATCTCTCCCTTCTTTCCTCTTTGGGATGTGTAGGTAAGGGCCCGTCTCTGAGGTGTGTTACGTAATGCCACAGACAGGGAGGGGGGTGTGGGTCTGAGTCACTGTGTTTGAGTTAAGTAGCCAGCCCTGTGTGAACCCGCAAGAGACCCTGTCACAGTGGGGCTGCTGACGCAGACACATTACTGTGATGGACTATGGACTGGCTGGTAGAGCCAACTGACATCTCAAGATGCTGGGCTGCCAAGAGCTGAGGACTGTCTACCACAAGAATGTATAAATATTACTCAGAGACTAATGGGATACTGCAGCTGATCCCAAACCGCACAGACAATCCAAGAACATAGAAAACTATGAGATATAAGGAAATGGAAAAGCATAAGTCTTACTGAAGTGGTTGAAATGAATTGTCTGTCTGAGTCATATGGCTTAGTAAGAGTAGAGTAGAAAGAGAGATAGAGCAAGAGAGTAGAATAGAGAGAGAGAGAGCGAGAGCGAGAGAGCAAGACAGTAGAATAGAGAGAGAGAGAGAGAGAGAGAGAGAGAGAGAGAGAGAGAGAGAGAGAGAGAGAGAGAGAGAGAGAGAGAGAGAGAGAGAGAGAGAGAGAGCGAGCGGGGGGCTGGGGGGACAGAAAGAACATTTAAAGTGGGCATAAGCTCCCATTGATTCATGTCTCCCAGGAGGCTGGGGGATATATTTTGCCTCAGGGGAAATAACTTCAGGGGATTTTGCTCCAGGTTGCTGCGAGAGTTCTGAACTGTAATACTCGGGAGCAATTTAAGTCTCATCCAGTGCCTTGGGCCCAGAACCATGCTACCACTGGCCAAGATATACAGGGAAGACGTGACCTGCATACAAGGCTCTCTCTCTCTATATATATCTCTCTATCTGTCTGTCTCCCTCTCTCCATTTCTCAGAATTACACTTTACCTCGCTATGGCTCTATCTCCATCTTCTCTCTTTTAATTACTCTTACCTTGATCTCCTTTTTCTCTCTCTCTTCTCCTCGTTCTCTTTCTGAGCTTCTCTTTGTAATCGTAGTGAACATGTCAATTGGCCCGGCTTGCCCGGCAGAGATTTGAATCTATTAATAAGCAATTACGCAATAAGAGAAACATGTCAACTGACTTTGATGCAGCTGACACCGAAGCAGAACTAATATAATTTTAAAGTACAAATTAGTTTGTATGTGTTTGTGTGTGAGTGGAGATTGACATATGAATTCAGACCACGTTCTGAGGACATTGACCTTGGGAAGGTGAGTTGTTACTGCGTTTCTGGACCTGACATGCTTTTATCCTTTTTAAAGGGCACAGAAATTCAATTCTTCCCATCGATAGGCAGGTCTCTCACATGGCAGGCTCTAGTCTCTCTTCACAGCAGCAGGGGGGGGGGGGGGGGGGGGCGGGGGATCGATGGACGGAAAAGCCACACTGGCACAGCGGCAGAGGGAGGGGAGAGTTCCACCTGATCCTGGAGAGTAATCTCCCCACTTCATGTAGGCTACTTAGAGAGGCCAAGGGCTAATATCCACCTCTCACACACCTGTGAGACCAGTTAACCAGGACAGAGGGCTTATAAAGGAGTAGGTCTGCTTCACTGATGATATGTTACACTTCACCAGACCGGCACACTTGGACAACTTTGAAAGTTCCGCTTCTTGGTAAGTTGGTTCAAAATATTCCATTTAAGGCAATCCTAAGGGGACATGTTAAAAGCGTATTTATTCTTAATAAAGTTTAAGAGAGTAAAGACAGCAATGTGCACCTAGACTTAAAACATGTCTCTTGGTACAATGAAAAACAGAGGGCAGAAGAGGCTGAAAGGCATCACACTTTTTCCAAATGACTTTCTAAAGCTTGTTAAAAGTTTCCAGCAAACCGCTGGGGTATAAACCTTACAAATATGACGGCCCCCAAATGCCAAATCAATCCCTTTCTATGTTTCCAGCAATGGTCTCCAGTGGGTTGACAGGCCCATTATGAAAAGCAGTGAAGGATATTGTGCAGCAGAAAATAGATGATGCTCATAAAAGCCTACAAGAGCCTGCTGGTGAAGAAGTGCTGTGCTCGGCGATTAAGAAGCTAATTAATCTCTAATGAGATTGATCTATCTGATTTATTAGCTCTTAAACAGCCATCATCTCCCCCGCTGTATTAAAGCCCATCCTAACAACCTACCTAATTGTGTGTGTGGAGGGGTGTGTGTGTGTGGAGGGGTGTGTGTGTGTGGAGGGGTGGGGTGGGGTGGGGTGTGGGTGTGCAGTATAAATCCTACCTCCTAGGGTGACACACAGTGCAGCAGCTGAAGGTACTAAGCTGGGAGGCTTTGATTCTCATTGAGCTGACTGTGTAGCCCTATCAACAGACCAGACATTTAGCTTTATCAAGCTTTTACAAGGTTGTCACAACCACCTAGCATATGTTGAAGTTAGATCAGGAAGAGGCTAGATCAGGAATAGAGGGATGACAGAACGAGGAGAGAGTAAGTCAGATAAAAGAAGGTAAAGAGAGTTAGCAGCCCACCCACTCAACAAGGAAGTCATGGGGGATATAGAGCCAGCTACGTCCTATGAGTTGAACTGCATGGTCATATGGAAAATAACACGTGGAGAGGATGGAGGGAGAGGATGAAGGGAGAGGATGAAGGGAGAGGATGGAGGGAGAGGATGAAGGGAGAGGATGGAGGGAGAGGATGGAGGGAGAGGATGAAGGGAGAGGATGGAGGGAGAAGGTGGAGGGAGAGGATGGAGGGAGAGGATGAATGGAGAGAGAGGATGGAGGGAGAGGATGAAGGGAGAGGATGAAGGGAGAGGATGGAGGGAGAGGATGGAGGGAGAGGATGAAGGGAGAGGATGGAGGGAGAGGATGGAGGGAGAGGATGAAGGGAGAGGATGGAGGGAGAGGATGGAGGGAGAGGATGAAGGGAGAGGATGGAGGGAGAGGATGGAGGGAGAGGATGAAGGGAGAGGATGGAGGGAGAGGATGGAGGGAGAGGATGAAGGGAGAGGATGGAGGGAGAGGATGGAGGGAGAGGATGAAGGGAGAGGATGAAGGGAGAGGATGGAGGGAGAGGATGGAGGGAGAGGATGGAGGGAGAGGATGGAGGGAGAGGATGGAGGGAGAGGATGGAGGGAGAGGATGAAGGGAGAGGATGGAGGGAGAGGATGGAGGGAGAGGATGAAGGGAGAGGATGGAGGGAGAGGATGGAGGGAGACGATGAAGGGAGAGGATGGAGGGAGAGGATGGAGGGAGACGATGGAGGGAGAGGATGAATGGAGAGGATGGAGAGGATGAAGGGAGAAATGAAAGGGAGAGGATGAAGGGAGAGGATGAAGGGAGAGGATGGAGGGAGAGGATCAAGGGAGAGGATGAAGGGAGAGGATGAAGAAGGGAGAGACAGAGGGAGAGCTGGGTATACATAACACACCAAGAGGGTTAACTGGACATTTATTTTTTATGCGTGAACATTTTACCACCTTGAACTCACAACACTAATTGAGTTATTTTCTGAGTGAATCAGCATGCAGGCAGACATCATGTTGAAAACTCCAGTCTATAAACTGTTTACACAACCTATAAACCTATTTCATGTCCATTTTCCTCTTCACAGTACATTTAGTTTAAAAACCATGAAACCAATCGCAAACTCCTTGTTTGGCAGTTAATAAAACCGTCCAACTGATTCATTCACATGAATTTACATGAGTTCATTTGTGTAACATGCAACACTCCTCATCCACTCATCATCCAAAATAAATCCATAACATGCCACCTGGCAGAGAGAGAGAGAGAGAGAGAGAGAGAGAGAGAGAGAGAGAGAGAGAGAGAGAGAGAGAGAGAGAGAGAGAGAGAGAGAGAGAGAGAGAGAGAGAGAGAGAGAGAGAGAGAGAGAGAGAGAGAGAGAGAGAGAGAGAGAGAGAGAGAGAGGAAAAGCTTTAAAGGACTGTAGAGCGCACTGCATGCTGCTGTCTTCTCCCTGGTTACAGCAGGTGTCTACTAATGCTTTTCACAGGTGGCAGCTTTGAAGTTTCAAAATGGCTGACAGAGTGACAGTTGATCATTTACACCTTAAATAGAGTCATTTACTTTTGTTCACAGAGAGAGGATAAATTCTTATGGATGTTTTGTGACCTGCTGGCAAACTTTCAACAAGTTACACTAGCTCTTCCACGTCTGCCTAATGTAGGTGTAAAATAATATACATTTCCTGCTAATTATAAAATACCAACCTGAAAAAAATGTGAAATTACACTAGCCTCACTTGAAAATAGACTTAATACATTTCTTCAGCCACTGCACAATGAAACATTTGGTGCTTTGAGAAAAACATGGAAATAAACAAATCACTCTAACTAATGTACAAGTATCAGTCAGCACTAGTTGATTAGACTTAATTTGAACTAGTAAAATGTCTCTATTTGTTTTAATTGCATCTGCTATCCAATATTAAAAGGCCAAGAGTCAAAACACATTTCAACAAACTATACATTCAGATCAAAAATAAGTCAATAATGAAGACATTTTTTACAATCAGGTTAGTTTTTCTTCTTTTTAAATCTAAAATGCCATTTGTGATTAATTTCAATTTAATTAGTGTAGACTTCTGCAATTGTCTTCTAAACTCTTCATCCAATCAATCAGCTAAATGTTGAAGCACCTTTAAATAGTTGAGATGGGAGTTCCAGTGTCTCAGTTAGAATCAGGCTTCTGCACCCTGCACTGATTGGATTGTCTCTCATCACCCAATGTTCATCATGCAGCACCACACAATAAATGACAAGTTCAGGTTTTATAACTTAATGTTAGATGAGTTTTCTTCTTTAAAACTTCTTGTCAATAGGGGGGCGCTATTTTCACTTTGGAAAAAATCGTGCCCAATTTAAACGGCCTCGTACTCTATTCTAGATCATACAATATGCATATTATTATTAGTATTGGATAGAAAACACTCTCAAGTTTCTAAAACTGTTTGAATTATCTCTGGGAGTAAAACAGAACTCATTCGGCAGCAAGATTCCATAAAGGAAGTGAAAAATCTGAAAACGAGGCTCTGTTCCAGGGCCTGCCTATTCAACTGGCTTATATTTATCGATATACATGCACTTCATACACCTTCCACTAGATGTCAACAGGCAGTGGAAGGTGGAATGGGGTGTCTAGCTTGATCTGAGGTCGAACAAGAGCTTTTGGAGTGGCAGGTCAGGAATTTCCCTTCTCTATCAAGGCGCGCGAAGCACCTCCATATTGTCTTCTGATAAGCGTTCGGTATACACGGCTAATATCTCCGGCTCTGATTTTATTTGATACATGTGATAATAACATCGTAAAGTATGTTTTTTCAACCGAGTTTTACCAGATTATTCAACGTTTATTGGGACTTTTGGAGTTTTCCGTTCTTTGCGTCGAGAGAAAATGGGAACGTCATCAACATTGGCTAGCATTGTGGCGCGAATTCGACAGGAGAAAAGGACATTCTAAAACCAAACAACGATTTATTCTGGACCAAGGACTCCTTGGTCCAGTCATGAACTGTCCTACAAGATTCTGATGGAAGCTCAGCAAAAGTAAGAACAATTTATGATGTTATTTCGTATTTCTGTGGAAAATGTTATTTCTATTCTCCGCCGTTTTGGCGGGCGCTGTCTCGCAATAACGCAAGCTGTTTGTTATGGTAAAGTAATTTTTTTTAAATCTAACACGGCGGTTGCATTAAGAACCAGTGTATCTTTCATTTGCTGTACAACATGTATTTTTTAGTAAAGTTTATGATGAGTTTGTAACATCCTGACCAGAGTTCTTGTGTGTTTTGCTTGTTTAGTGTTGGTCAGGACGTGAGCTGGGTGGGAATTCTATGTTGTGTGTCTAGTTTGTCTGTTTCTGTGTCCAGCCTAATATGGTTCTCAATCAGAGGCAGCTGTCAATCGTTGTCCCTGATTGAGAATCATATATAGGAGGCTTGTTTTGTGTTGGGATTTTGTGGGTGATTGTTTCCTGTCTGTGTTTTGTCTGCACCAGATAGGGCTGTCTCGGTTTTCACATTTGTTATTTTGTTATTTGTATTAGTGTTACCGTTTATTCGTCTAATTAAACATGTTGAACACTAGCCGCACTGCATTTTGGTCCTCTCCTTCACCTATGGAAGAAAACCGTGACAGAATCACACCAAACTCGGACCAAGCAGCGTGGAAACAGACAGCAGCAGCGGTACCAGGAGGAATGGACATGGGAGGAAATTCTGGACGGAAAAGGACCCTGGGCAGAGCCAGAGGAGTGTCGCCGCCCCAAAGCGGAGCTGGAGGCAGCAAAAGCGGAGAGGCGGCATTATGAGGCGCTAGCAAGGCAGAAAAAAATAAATAAAAATTCTTAAAGGGGGAGTGTGGCGAAGTCAGGTAGGAGACCGGCGCCAACTTCCCGGGCTTACCGTGGAGAGCGAGAGTACGGGCAGACAACGTGTTGTGCGGAAGAGCGCACGGAGTCTCCTGTACGTGTGCTTAGCCCGGTGCGGGTTATTCCACCTCCCCACACTAGCCGGGCTAGAGTGAGCATTGAGCCAAGTGCCATGAAGCCGGCTCAACATATCTGGCCTCCAGTACGTCTCCTCGGGCCGGTGTACATGGCACCAGCCTTACGAATGGTGTCCCCGGTTCGCCAACACAGCCCAGTGCGGGTTATTCCACCTCCCCGCACTGGACGGGCTACGGGGAGCATTCAACCAGGTAAGGTTGGGCAGGCCAGTCCGGTATATCCGGCGCCACCTTCCCGCCCCAGCCCAGTACCAACAGTGCCTACACCACGCACCAGGCTTCCAGTGCGTCTCCAGAGCCCTGTTCCTCCTCCACGTACTCTCCCTGTGGTGCGTGTCTCCAGCCCAGTACCTCCAGTTCTGGTACCACGCACCAGGCCTATAGTGCGCCTCGAGAGTCCAGTGTGCCCTGTTCCTGCTCCACGCACTAGCCTTGAGGTGCGTGTCTCCAGTCCGGTACCACCAGTTCCGGCACCATGCACCAGGCCTACTGTGCGCCTCAGCAGGTCAGAGTCGGCCGTCTGCCCAACGCCGCCTGCACTGCTTGCCTGCCCAGCGCCATCTGCGCCATTCTTCTGCCCAGCGCCATCTGAGCCATCCGTCTGCCCAGCGCCATCTGAGCCATCCTTCTGCCCAGCGCCATCTGAGCCATCCGTCTGTCCCGAGCCATTAGAGCCGCCCGTCTGTCCCGAGCCATTAGAGCCGTACGACAGTCAGGAGCCACTAGAGCCGTCCGTCAGTCAGGAGCCACTAGAGCCGCCAGCCAGTCAGGAGCTGCCAGAGCCGCCAGCCAGTCAGGAGCTGCCAGAGCCGCCAGCCAGTCAGGAGCTGCCAGAGCCGCCAGCCAGTCAGGAGCTGCCAGAGCCGCCAGCCAGTCAGGAGCTGCCAGAGCCGCCAGCCAGTCAGGAGCTGCCAGAGCCGCCAGCCAGTCAGGAGCTGCCAGAGCCGCCAGCCAGTCAGGAGCTGCCAGAGCTGTCTTCCAGTCATGAGCTGCCTTCCAGTCATGAGCTGCCTTCCAGTCATGAGCTGCCCTCCAGTCATGAGCTGCCCTCCAGTTATGAGCTGCCCTCCAGTCATGAGCTGCACTCCAGTCATGAGCTGCCCTCCAGTCATGAGCTGCCCCTCAGTCATGAGCTGCCCCTCAGTCCGGAGCTGCCCCTCAGTCCGGAGCTGCCCCTCAGTCCGGAGCTGCCCCTCAGTCCGGAGCTACCTCTCTGTCCTGAGCTACCTCTCTGTCCTGAGCTACCTCTCTGTCCTGAGCTACCTCTCTGTCCTGAGCTACCTCTCTGTCCTGAGCTGTCTCCTCTATCTAGGGGGGACCTTTGTGAAGGTTCCTAGACCAGGGTCGGGGGCGAGGGTCGCCACTCAAGGGACGCTAAGGAGGGGGACAAAGACAATGGTGGAGTGGTATCCTCGTCCTGCGCCGGAGCCACCACCGCGGACAGATGCCCACCCAGACCCTCCTCTTGAGTTTTAGGGGTGCGTTCGGAGTCCGCACCTCAGGAGGGGGGTACTGTAACGTCCTGACCAGAGTTCTTATGTGTTTTGCTTGTTTAGTGTTGGTCAGGATGTGAGCTGGGTGGGAATTCTATGTTGTGTGTCTAGTTTGTCTGTTTCTGTGTCCAGCCTAATATGGTTCTCAATCAGAGGCAGCTGTCAATCGTTGTCCCTGATTGAGAATCATATATAGGAGGCTTGTTTTGTGTTGGGATTTTGTGGGTGATTGTTTCCTGTCTCTGTGTTTTGTCTGCACCAGATAGGGCTGTCTCGGTTTTCACAAATTTTACAAATTTTGTTATTTGTATTAGTGTTGCCGTTTATTCGTCTAATTAAACATGTTGAACACTAGCCGCGCTGCATTTTGGTCCTCTCCTTCACCTATGGAAGAAAACCGTGACAGAGTTCTTTGGTCAGATTAGGTGAGTGTCCAAAATAGCTCCTGACATTCTGGGGAAATGTTGCTACATTTTCACAATGTATAACCACGGTTTGCAGCTCTAAATATGCACATTTCTGAACAAAACATAAGTGTATTGTATAACCTGATGTTATAAGACTGTCATCTGATGAAGTTGTTCAAGGTTAGTGATTCATTTTATATCTTTTGCTGGTTTTTGCGAATGCTATCTATGCGGTGAATAAATGCGTGTGTGTGTTAGTCTGTTGTGGTAAGCTAATATAATGCTATATTGGGGTTTTTTGGCTGTAAAACACTTAAAAAATCGGAAATATTGGCTGGATTCACAAGATGTTTATCTTTCATTTGCTGTACACCATGTATTTTTCATAAATGTTTTATGATGAGTATTTAGGTATTTCACGTTGCTCTCTGTAATTATTCTGGCTGCTTTGGTGATATTTTTGATGGTAGCTGCAATGTAAAACTATGATTTATACCTCAAATATGCACATTTTCGAACAAAACATAAATGTATTGTATAACATGTTATAAGACTGTCATCTGATGAAGTTGTTTCTTGGTTAGTGACTAATTATATCTCTATTTGGTCGGTTTTGTGATAGCTACCTATGCGGTAGAAACATGGTGAAAATATGCGGTTGAGTCTTTGGCTATTGTGGTTAGCTAATAGAAATACATATTGTGTTTTCGCTGTAAAACATTTTAAAAGTCGTAAATGATGGCTGGATTCACAAGATGTTTCTTTCATTTGCTGTATTGGACTTGTGATTTCATGAAAATTATATTATATGATATCTCTGTCCCGTTAGGCTAGGCTATGCTAGTCAGCTTTTTTGATGAGGAGGATCCCGGATCCGGGATGGGTATTAAGTAAAGGTTTAAGAATAGAATTCTAACTACGGTGGTAAACACGATCATAAATCAAGAGTCAAATCATTTTCAAAACACAGTGAAGAGAAGACAGTCAATAACAGCATCCAAACCACCATCTTTCCTTGTCATTTCTATGTTATTCTCCTGTCTTTTATCATGGTGGCATCTATCTTTCATTACTGTGTTCCTCTCTGTGTTGCCCCAGCTAGCCATACTGTATATCTCTCTACAGCCCAGTGGAAAGTAAACATAAGATCATATTTTCATTACATGAGGAATCTTCACCATCTCAGATGGAAGGGTTCAAATAATGAATAACAGTTTAAAGCTGAAGCTACATCGCTCCAACCAAATAGCCATAGATGAGATTGGCAGCCTTACATAAAAAATATCAGCCAGTCTGTCTCGCTATACTGCTCCAACAGTAAAGGAAAGCAAAGGAAAACGTATTAAATGTACAGAAAAATCCCCCAAAGCTCCTCTCTGCATCACCCTCTCCCTTATGTTATAAAACCATGATAAACTCTGAAAATGTTCTTTAAAAAATCTGTTCAAACGAAGATTCCAACATGTGTGGCTTTTAGTGAAACCAATCTTATGATCATGATACAGTGTACTATTATCCCCTTGGCTAGTGACAGAGGTGTAATCTGCATTAAAAGCCGCTGCAGGTTTTAATGTGATACAGATGAGGGACTGTCAGTACTGTCAGAAGCAGCCGTCTCCCTCCCCCCAGTGGTTGTGAGCCGTGAAAGCCAGCCTGTCTCTGCTGTCTGTCCACCAGTGTTTTATCTCCTCAGGGTTAGCATGTACACAGGTGGCCAACCGAGAGGTAGAGATTGCAAAGCTGGAGAGGCAGGCGTGGAGATAGGTGGCAGGAGAGAGGGAGGATGAAGAGCAATGTAGAAAGAAAAAGAGAGTGTTAGAGAGAGAGAGAAAGTGTATTTAAATGACCTCTGCTTTAGTCCAACTTCAGAACCTCTTTCCCTTGTAGTTTATGATGAATCATCCTTCTTTGTCGTCAGTTAACGTGGTGATTCCCTTCAGTCATTTAGTTTTCAACACAGATTGATACGCCACCAGGGAGAGGATGGCTGTGGGGAGGAGAAGTGCAGTCACTCAGACAGGAACAGGAGCACTAGGAGCCACAGACAGGCCGGTATGACTCACTGAGGGACAGAGACTTGGACCCCCACAGGCAATCTCAAGGTTCTACAGGGTAAGAGGGTGGACATAAAGGATGGGAAGCTTTCATTTGGCTACTAGGTTTCGAAAAACAGAACTCTTTCCCCTCTAGCTACTGTTGATTAGATGTTCTCTCTCTCTCAATTTCCCCTGCTCACCCAGGCAGTAACCATCCCCATCATCTCCATCAGGCAGTGCTCCAGAGGCCCCGTACCCTCCCCTGGCTCTCCACCACTCCCCTGGCCCTCCACCCCTCCCCTGGCTCTCCACCCCTCCCCTGGCTCTCCACCCTTCCCCTGGCTCTCCACCCCTCACCTGGCTCTCCACCATTCCCCTGGCTCTCCACCCTTCCCCTGGCTCTCCACCCCTGCCCGTTCAAAACAGGGGCCTAAGATAGTTATTCAAAATGGAACATTTCAGCAAGTGAGCTTCCCTGGGTGAGAGGAGTCAGCCACTAGATCCAACCAAGACACCAAACACACCATTACAGAACGAGGAAGGGAAGCACCACTAGGATAGTTCTGATTTGATTTTACAGTGATTACCCAGCGTCTGAACCCATGAAATAGACCCATCTGGCCAGGAGTGAAACAGGCTGGAGCAGAGATGTAGCCTGCATCCCAAATGACCACATATTCCCTATATAGTGCACTACTTTTGAGCAGAGCCTTATGGACCCTGGTTAAAAAGCAGTGTACTAAAAAGGGAATAGAGTGCCATTTGAGACATAGACATAGTCTGGTACTGGGCGGGGAGCCTGAGTGAGGAGAGGAGTGTTTTAGCCCTGGCAGTGTTCCATTCCAGTCTTACTGCTGACTTATGGGGCTGCTAGTCAGTGGTACAGGTGGAGGAGAGCATGATACCACCTGACAACAGGGAAGACCGAAGACATGAATGCCAATAACACCCTCTCTCTGCTATGTCTATGAATCATTCATAGCTGGGCCAGATTGAAGATGCTTGTGCTTGTGTCGGCATTGCATGTATGTACAGTGTATATGAATGTGTGTGTTATAACAGAGTCCCCGTACTCTTCCATTCTGCCTAGTCTAGTATGGATTCAGTATAAACCTCTCTATCTCTGCACTTCTATCTTTGTGAATTTATCTCTTGCCCTATTTTCCTGCTGGCCTCTTTCTCTCTCTCTTCTTTTTTCTCTCTTTCTTTCTCCCACTATATTAACAGTAACCAGTACTATTCTCATACAAAAGAACATAGAGACTCCACTAGTATGTTTACTCTTTAGAGTTTTTATTATCATCAATCTTGGTTGTTTTTCTAATGAGTGAGAGCTGTTGTATATTCTGGTCTGAAAAGAACATCTAGAGAAGATGAACATGGAGATGGCTGACATGGAGATGACACACACACACACACACACACACACACACACACACACACACACACACACACACACACACACACACACACACACACACACACACACACACACACACACACACACACACACACACACACACACACACACACACACACAGTAAATACTGCAGAGCGCAGCAGTAGCAGTACTAATAGGTTTATAGTCTTGTCGTTCATGGATGATGGTCCGCGGAGGGTTGGGTAATAGGGCGGTGCCACCTGGGCCCGCCATGCTAGAGGACATGGCCCATTGTTGAGACTAGTGTCTGAGGACCCATGTGCCAGTCTGTTCCGCTGTTCCCCCCCTCTGTCTCCCTCCCCCCGCTGTGAGGTTTTCCCCTTGCTGGACCGTGCCTATGTAACTCTCTATTCCCAAACATTTAGAAATGTGTAATTACTACACCGAGGGATGCATCAATTAGCTTTGGAGACCGTGCTGCGACTAGCAGTTTTAATAAACACAACCATACACACACCGACAGTGATGTAAAGGCACAACCACACACACGCACACGCACACGCACACACACACGCACACACAGCCACACCTAGTCAAAGCAGTCGATGATAAAGCTGCCCTGACAAACAAAAAGCCTACATGAACATGCATCCACCATATCCCCATATTTAAGGAGCTGAAGTCCCATTGATTTGAAACTCGGCTGATCCCTGATCAGTCTTAAGTTAATCAAATAGACTGTGCTAAGGCTATTATTGTCACGTCTGCTCGTGCTCCTCCCCTCCGGCGTACGACGTCGCCAGAATACTAACCACCGGTCCTGGGATTCATCATTACGCACACCTGTGAACACCTGGACTCCATTATCTTCATCATTTCCTCCCCTTTATATGTCACTCTCCCAGGTTCACTCACCAGTTGGTATTGTTCTTGTGTCTCGGCGTACTGTCTTATGTTAGTGTTGTGTTCTTGGTTTTATTTTATTAAAACGTTTCACCTGCACCTTCTTCCGACTCATCGCCCCATCATTATAATTATGGATTTGTGATTTTATATATATTTTTTTCTATTAGGGTTTAGATTTTTATTTGAAATTCTGTTTAGTTTCAGGTTTTTTTCAGGCTTGATTTACTAGGTTTTATTTAGTTTCAGTTTGATAAAAAATATTTGTATTTCATTTTTATATTATTTAGTTTGAGATTTAGTATTAGGGACAAAGTAGCCTATGCGTGGGAGGCTAAGAGACATTAATGTTTTTTAGCAAAATTTTGGGTATGCTGACAAGATACGCGTCTCTCTGCTCCAACAACGGGAGTCGTTGTCCACAAAGCGGCACCGCGGGCTGTCTATATCCTTTCTTTAGATTGGTGGATACATCTCATTATTGGAATCCTTTTTTACATTTTCGATGAGGGTTGTGGACGTCAACCGCATGTATTCAATGGGGAGAAATGCTTTGCTACTAGCCTCATGTCATGAATATGCATAGCCATTTCGAGACAACTCTGATATAAATTGCTTTTTTCTCAAAGTTGCCGGGATGTCACGTTTCCATCAGTCCACTCGTAACAACTTAAGCATTATGAGATGTATATTTGATTAAATAAAACGTAGCAAATAAGCCATTCATACCTTTTTTAAACCAAATTCAACACTCTCTCAATTGACCTTCATGCAAAAACACCTTGCTTGGTGGGCAAAACAACGAATACAACAAAACTCCCTCCCTCTCTGGAGGGAGACAGATTTTCTGCTGAGTTGGGCCTCTCTCTTCCTCTACGGTTGTAGGCCTGTAGTTAGTTTTTTGGGATGTCACTTCTTGCTACTGGGGGGCAGTAATACATACGGTGATGGGCCAGGACCATAGACTCAGATAGACATACCATCTCTGTATCTGTGTCATGATGGCGTCTGTGAGAGCATGGCCAACGCCATTGAGGCCATCTCCAGCTTGAAATAGTATATTTTCTTTATATTAAAATTCATCGGCTGATCCTTCCTGATGGCACCCTCCAAACGGGTCATCAGTCATTCTAACCGGGTCATCAGGAGGGATCAGCCAATGAAGTAGAACGTCCTGCACAGTTGACTAAATCAAAAGGGCAAACGTCCTCAATGGCGCTGCCCATGCTAACACAGGGTTTCCGCCACTAGAGAACTGCATACAACTGGCCATTGCCAGGACATAGGTTGGGTTAAGTTTAAATTATAAAACTATCCTAATGTGACTTGAATTTTAAGGAATGTAAGAAATATGGTGGAAGGAAACTCTCTTGCCCGTGTTTAAACCAATCCAATGCTTTTTAACTTTAGTAGTAGATGTAAGAATAATCAAGTACTTTTACATTTATCTGACAGAAAGAGGAAAAAACAACAAATACATTTATGGCACATTTGACCTGATATGAAATGTAATATTAAACATGTATCACTGCCTAACCCTTCAAATAGGGTTGATAAAAACAGCTGCAACAACAGCAAAAGCATCAACAACACAACACTTCTTCACAAATCTATCAGTTCACAACCTGCCAGCTTGTCTGTGTGTGTTTCTGTTCAACCAAACAAGATGTTCTGGTTTATCTTCAAGGCTCCAGAGGGGTGGTCGCTCGGTTTCTCAAGCCTGATGACAGGCTGAATATTCTCTCCACGAACGCTTGGGATGCAGGTGCAGAAACCAGATTCAGTGCCACGGGGCACAGCTTTGGATAAACAGCCATCCTTGCCTGCCAATACTGGAAAGGTGACTCTAAAAACATGTCCCCCTTTACCTCTTTCAGGTATTTCCGCAGCTCACACGGGGCACTTAATGCCCTGCCTGGTTGACCCTCCGGCTGGACAGAGACACAATCTTCGATGTGAGGAAGCAACATATATTTCTGAAGAACTGTGGTCAAGATGCTTGCTGGATTCAACGTACTGGCCTCATGCTGGGGTCCTTCTGCTCCATAGCTGTACTCTCTGATTTGCTGACGTAAAAAAGACTGCTTCCCTCATCAGTGCCATCTCTGTTGAGCGAAGTGCCAGAGACACACTTTGGTACATCAGGCAAGCTGCTACAGGGGTTAGATCAAAGTTGGCTGCTAGAGGATTCAGTATGCATGGGAAGTGCTCACACAGTGACTTCAGGTGGACCTGTGCCAACTGTTTTGCAACAGTAGTTGACTGCCCCAAGGTTGAGAAGGCACATCAGTTTGAAGGTCTGTGTGGATTGTGAATGGCTCCAGCAACTTCACATGCTGCTCTAGCTTGGCCCAGCCACGCTCCGTGCTCGCCCTCGGATTTCTTCCCGGTTAGTTAGTGATAGTGATCCACAAGCTACACCTATTTGAAACATGGCATATACAGGCAGCATTTACCCACCAAATTCATAAATTCATAAAAAAAAAAAAAAAAAACCTTGAAAACCCAAATTGGATTCAGAAGAAAACAACTATAACTAAACATCCTGTAACGGTCGTCTTGTGGTGAATGAGCGGACCAAGGTGATGAATACATGAATATTTATTTAAACAAATCGACGAAACACGAAAACTCTTTAACAAACTACAAAACAAATAAACGACGTAGACTGACCTAAAACATGAGAACTTACAACTACACGAAGAACGCACGAACAGGTACAGACTACAAACAAACGCTACAGTCCCGTGTGGTACGAACATACATACAGACACGACAGACAATCACCCACAAACAAACAGTGAAACCAGCCTACCTTAATATGGTTCTCAGAGGAAACGTCAAACACCTGCCTCTAATTGAGAACCATATCAGGCAACACATTAAACCCAACATAGAAACACAACACATAGAATGCCCACCCCAACTCATGCCCTGACCAACTAAACACATACAAAACAACAGAAAACAGGTCAGGAATGTGACACATCCTTTATAAGTGTTTTATTTTGTTTTAGTTTGTTTTGCAGTCAGTTTAGTTTTAGTTTAGTTTTTTTTTTTTTTTTTTTTTTTTCAGTTTACTAAATAGTTTTTCAAATGTTTGCTTTTATTTTAGTTTTAGTTTACTATACTAACGTTGGATTGTGTTCCTCTCTGCTCCTCCCATGGTCTGATCCTGGGTCCGGCTGCAGGGCCTATTCTACCTCAACCTGTCTAAATCAAATCCCAGCCACCAGCTGAGCACCCTGTCTGCATAGTTAACAGACTGTGCTGCAAGACTGGATCTGAAGATACTTTGGGTAGATTTAATCATGCACTTCAGACAGTGCTTTAAGTGGGAGCTATTTAAAGACATCCTCCAGCCTATTATTATTATTATCACTATTTAACCCCATTGTTTTGGGGTATGCTAAAGTTACTCTGTGGTGGCTGTTGCCAAATAATAGAACCCTAATCCCAGGTGGAAGTCACTGATAGGGACAAATTTACTCACAGAGAGAAAATGTTAACTTGCACTTGACATCGAAGGGGAATTACAATTGTAAAGTAAAATTTTTCCAAAAGGAATATGCATGTTTTGGCGTAGAAACTTTGAATAATCATCCTCATTATTTCCAACATTACTGTTGAGCTCATAAGCAATGCACTGTGAGGGTCAACTTCAAACATGACCTCTTTTGTCTATGGATTTTAATTGGTGATGTACTGTATACTATTCACTAGATTTAGCGGAAAAACTAAGACAGGAGGAGTCTTGCTGTGAAAATGCTCCTGTATTTCCATAATTCATGAAGATATCCATGGGAAGAACACAACACGGAGACATTCTGCATGTTCAATTATTGACGGGCACTCCAAATCTCAGTGAGGAATTTCTCTTTCATATTGTTCAGCTTGATCCTCCTGAGTCCTGTCTGTTCTTTGTTTTTATTCTATTTCTCCCCCTCACTTCCCTCTATACACTATGTCTTTCCATTTCCTTCATAATGCCCTTCTCCCCCCTCTTTCTTTATATCCTCTCTCTCTCTCTCTCTCTCTCTCCCACTCTCACTCTCGCTCGCTCTCTCGCTCTCACTCTTGCACCCTTGCACTCGCTCTCTCCCGCACCCTCTTGCTCTCTCGCTCTCTCTAGCTCTCTCGCTCTGTCTCGCTCTGTCTCGCTCTCTCGCTCTGTCTCGCTCTCTCGCTCCTCTCTCTCTCGCTCTCTCGCTCTCACTCTTGCACCCTTGCACTCGCTCTCTCTCGCTCCCTCTCTAGCTCTCTCTCGCTCTCACTCTCTCTCTCTCACTCTCTCTCTCTCCCTTCTCCTTTTATTGGCAGTGTATTAAAGGATTAGCTGTGTATAAGGTAGGGTAATAAAACAGAGACAACAGTCCTCTACAGGCTTGATGCACATGTCCAACCCCAGACTGTACGCTATGGGTTAATAGAAGGGAGATGGACATGTATGCATCAACCACAGCCTTCTATGTATCTAAATATGTTGCCTTGCTGCATTTCCTCATATTGATAGATGGATACATGGAAAGGTAATAAAATATGGATTATGGAGGGGATCATCCAGTCCAGATACCTGGGCTTACCAATAAGTCCAGAAAGGTCAGAGGAAAGGTCCTTGGACTTCCTTTTTACCTGAGACAGGAAGCTGTAAAGCCGCTGCGTGTGCGCACGCGCGTGTGTGTGCGTGTGTCAGATATGGAATCAATGGAAAGATTCAGGTAGAAAGTTGTCAGGAGTGCATCCACCCTCTGTCAGGTTGTGTTCATTCTCCCTCACAGTACCGTCACCAAATAATGAGCTGGGTAGAAACACCTGCTATGCCTTTCAAGTCACTGCATCTCTGCTGTGGCAAAGGGAGCTTAAACTCCATGGTTTGGAACAGAGACCTTCTGGTGCATAAAGCAGCTTCAAGCTGCTTCAAGCTGCTTTAGACAGATAACTCGGGAAATCACAAAATGCTGCCAGTAAGCATATTCCTGAGATAAAAAAAACATGCGTATCACAAGCAGAAATCTGAAATAAAGAAACGCTGGGTTCATTTGATTGCGTTTTGGGCTGTGGTGGCTGACAACAGCACCATAATGATCTAGTAGTATTTGATCCCGTCTGGGGGAGTTGTTATGCATGTCAGGGATTCATGTTACAGAGCGGTGAGTTATGGAAGATGCAGCAAGGTGAGATAATATCCATGGGATTAATGCGTTTTTGTTTCATCTCAAGGCTCATGCAGCAGGCTGTAACATATTCTGATGCTGAGCAGCCCTGCTATCTGACCTAATCTTCCACTACGTTCACAGCCGGCAGGCCAATCTCTCAGGACCGTAAATGGCCAAAACACACTACTACCCTACCATACTAAACACATGCTTTATACAGCTGACAGATCCTGAATGCTAGGGTGTAGACGATGACAAGAGAGTTGAGGAATAATGTTCTAGACAGATACTATGCTGATCTGAAATGTTCTAAACCAGTGCTTGGGCAGATGTGGACACAGGCACATTTCTTAAATGAACCCCCTTTAACGTCCCGTTGGGACCTGAGGGCTATAGGTTCTAGACTGGGGAATAATTGTCTACCTGAGGACAGAGTGTATGGTGATTCATACAGTAGGTGTGACAGCTGTAAGGCCTCATTATGTCTCTGCTCTGGCTGTGGTTGGCTGGCTGGCTGGCTGGCTGGCTGGCTGGTTGTGGTCGTCACTGGCCACACGTCTCTCATATGGCTAGATGGATGCCGTGGATGGATGCTGGGTGAGTATGAGTGGGTGTTTGTGCTGCTTGTTGGTATGAATGTTAATAAAGCCTCTGAGAGTGCGTGTGTTGTGTGTTTACGAGTGTGTGTGTGTGTGTGTGGCTGCTTTATTTATGCAGGGGAGGTGTAGGCTGGGGACGGGGGAGGCGGTGTGGGAGAGAAGAGACCTTGGATCTTCTCCATGTTGTTCACTTAACAGTAACCTCGATCTCTCTTCCTCGAAAGCTCAACCTGGACTCAACGCTGGAGCGCGTCACTGTTCAGATAGTGTGCATGAACATGTGAAGCAGGTCAAGCATGACTCCGGCTGGGTGTAGCTAAGGAGAGATCAGATGAAGACAGCGAATGAAGACAGCGAATGAGATTCATAGAGGAGAACACTGTCCATTAGTCTTCCATTCCAAACACTAACCTTTTAGGAGTACTGGGGGCTTTGCATAGACATGACCTTATGAATACCAACAATGTTTAATTTTCCCATTTGAATTCAAATCGTTTTCCATATGAGGAGATTAAGGTGATATTTATCAAAGGGCTGGGGGTGTTGTCAGACAGACAGACTGTGGTGCTAGTGCTGGTTTACCATAGCAGTCTGCACTCCTACTAGCATATACAGTTGAAGTCGGAAGTCTACATACACCTTAGCCAAATACATTTAAACTCAGTTTTTCACAATTCCTGACATTTAATTCTAGTAAAAATTCCCTGTCTTAGGTCAGTTAGGATCGCCACATTATTTTAAGAATGTAAAATGTCAGAATAATAGTGGAGAGAATGATTTATTTCATCTTTTATTTCTTTCATCACATTCCCTGTGGGTCAGAAGTTTACATACACTCAATTAGTATTTGGTAGCATTGCCTTTAAATTGTTTAACTTGGATCAAACGTTTCGTGTAGCCTTCTACAAGCTTCCCACAATAAGCTGGGTGAATTTTGGCCCATTCCTCCTGATAGAGCTGGTGTAACTGAGTCAGGTTTCTAGGCCTCCTTGCTCGCACACGCTTTTTCAGTTCTGCCCACAAATTTTCTATAGGATTGAGGTCAGGGCTTTGTGATGGCCACTCCAATACCTTGACTTTGTTGTCCTTAAGCCATTTTGCCACAACTTTGGAAGTATGCTTGGGGTCATTGTCCATTTGGAAGACCCATTTGCGACCAAGCTTTATCTTCCTGACTGATGTCTTGAGATGTTGCTTCAATATATCCACATAATTTTACTTGTTCATGATTCCATCTATTTTGTGAAGTGCACCAGTCCCTCCTGCAGCAAAGCACCCACACAACATGATGCTGCCACCCCCGTGCTTCACGGTTGGGATGGTGTTCTTCGGCTTGCAAGCCTCCCCCTTTTTCCTCCAAACATAACGATGGTTATTATGGCCAAACAGTTCTATTTTTGTTTCATCAGACCAGAGGACATTTCGCCAAAAAGTACGATCTTTGTCCCCATGTGCAGTTGCAAAAAGTAGTCTGGCTTTTTTGTGGCGGTTTTGGAGCAGTGGCTTCTTCCTTGCTGAGCGGCGTTTCAGGTTATGTCGATATAGGACTCGTTTTACTGTGGATATAGATACTTTTGTACCTGTTTCCTCCAGCATCTTCACAAGGTCCTTTAATGTTGTTCTGGGATTGATTTGCACATTTCGCACCAAAGTACGTTCATCTCTAGAAGACAGAACGCATCTCCTTCCTGAGCGGTATGACGGCTGCGTGGTCCCATGGTGTTTATACTTGCGTATTATTGTTTATACAGATGAACATGGTAACTTCAGGTGATTGGAAATTGCTCCCAAGGATGAACCAGACTTGTGGAGGTCTACAATTTCTTTTCTGAGGTCTTGGCTGATTTCTTTTGATATTCCCATGATGTCAAGCAAAGAGGCACTGAGTTTGAAGGTAGGCCTTGAAATACATCCACAGATATACCTCCAATTGACTCAAATTATGACAATTAGCCTATCAGAAGCTTCTAAAGCCATGACATGATTTTCTGGAATTTTCCAAGCTATTTAAAGGCACAGTCAACTTAGTGTATGTAAACTTCTGACTCACTGGAATTGTGATACAGTGAATTATTGTCACGCCCTGGCCTTATTATTCTTTGTTTTCTTGATTATTTTAGTTAGGTCAGGGTGTGACATGGGTAATGTTTATGTTTTGTTGGTTTTTGATGTTTATTTGGTAAAGGGGTTATGGGGTGTAAAATATGGTTTTGTGTTTAGTGTAGATGTCTAGCGTTGTCTATGTTGGTGAGTGATCTAGAAGAGTCTATGGTTACCTGAATGAGTTCCCAATTAGAGACAGCTGATGTCGGTTGTCTCTGATTGGGAGCCTTATTTAGGGTAGCCATAGGCTCTCATTAATTGTGGGTAATTGTCTATGTAGAACGTTTGTAGCCTGTTTGTATGTGCACAACGTTTGTAGCTTCACGGTCGTTTTGTTGTTTTGTAAAGTGTTTTTGTGTCGTGTTCATCTTCGTCTTTTAAATAAAAAAAGAGAAGATGTATTCATATCCAGCTGCGCCTTGGTCCTCATTCTCTCCAGTACACGATCGTGACAATTATAAGTGAAATAACCTGTCTGTAAACAATTGTTGGAAAAATTACTTGTGTCATGCACAAAGTATATGTCCTGACCGACTTGCCAAAATTATAGTTTGTTGACAAGAAATTTGTGGAGTGGTTAAAAAACGAGTTTTAATGACTCCAACCTAAATGTATGTAAACTTCCGACTTCAACTGTAAATGACCAGCAGCCCGAGTATAACTCCTACTAGCATATAAATGACCAGCAGCCTGAGTATCACTCCTACTAGCATATAAATTACCAGCAGCCTGAGCATCACTCCTACTAGCATATAAATGACCAGCAGCCTGAGTATCACTCTTACTAGCATATAAATGACCAACAGCCTGAGTATCACTCCTACTAGCATGTAAATGACCAACAGCCTGAGTATCACTCCGACTAGCATATAAATTACCAGTAGCATGAGTATCACTCCTACTAGCATATAAATGACCAGCAGCCTGAGCATCACTCCTACTAGCATATAAATGACCAGCAGCCTGAGCATCACTCCTACTAGCATAAAAATTACCAGCAACCTGAGTATCACTCCTACTAGCATAAACATGACCAGCAGCCTGAGTATCACTCCTACTAGCATATAAATGACCAGCAGCCTGAGTATCACTCCTACTAGCATAAACATGACCAGCAGCCTGAGTATCACTCCTAATAACATATAAATGACCAGCAGCCTGAGTATCACTCCTACTAGCATATAAATTACCAGCAGCCTGAGTATAACTCCTACTAGCATATAAATTACCAGCAGCCTGAGCATCACTCCTACTAGCATATAAATGACCAGCAGCCTGAGCATCACTCCTACTAGCATATAAATGACCAGCAGCCTGAGTATCACTCCTACTAGCACATAAATGACCAGCAGCCTGAGTATCACTCCTACTAGTGTAACGATTGTCGTAATATTCTTCCTCCTCCTCGGACGAGGAGAGGAGAGAGGGATCGGAAGACCAAAGTGCAGCGGGTTGTGAATACATAATGATTTATTTAAAAAAACAAACGACGTAACACGAAAACAAACACTTGGAAGGATTACAAACTAACAAAACGAACTAAACAGACCTAAACTTAAGAACTTACATGTAACACGAAGAACGCACGAACAGGGAAAAACAGACTACACAAAAACCGAACGAATAAACATACCGAAACAGTCCCGTGTGGCGCAACATACACAGACACGGAAGACAACCACCCACAACAAACAATGTGAAACAACCTACCTTAATATGACTCTCAATTAGAGGAAACGCCAAACACCTGCCTCTAATTGAGAGCCATACCAGGCAACCCATAAACCCAACATAGAAAACACATAACATAGACTACCCACCCAAAACTCACGCCCTGACCAATTAAACACATACCAAACAACAGAAAATAGGTCAGGAACGTGACAGAACCCCCCCCCCCTCAAGGTGCGAACTCCGGGCGCACCCCTACAACTCACGGGGAGGGTCTGGGTGGGCATCTGTCCGCGGTGGCGGCTCCGGCGGTGGACGAGGACACCACTCCACCACTGTCTTTGTCCCTCTCCTTCGCGTCCTTTGAGTGGCGACCCTCGCCCCCGACCATGGTCCAGGAACCTTCACTAAGGCCCCTCCTACATAGAGGAGACAGCTCAGGACAGAGAGGTAGCTCAGGACCGAGAGGTAGCTCAGGACAGAGAGGTAGCTCAGGACAGAGAGGTAGCTTAGGACAGAGAGGTAGCTCAGGACAGAGAGGTAGCTCAGGACAGAGAGGTAGCTCAGGACAGAGAGGTAGCTCAGGACAGAGAGGAAGCTCCGGACGGAGAGATAGCTTAGGACAGAGAGATAGCTTAGGACAGAGGGACAACTCTGTACTAATGGCAGCTCCGGACTGGGTGGCAGCTCCGGACTGGGTGGCAGCTCCGGACTAGGTGGCAGCTCCGGACTGAGTGGCAGCTCCGGACTGAGTGGCAGCTCCGGACTAGGGGGCAGCTCATGACTGGAGGGCAGCTCATGACTGGAGGGCAGCTCATGACTGGAGGGCAGCTCATGACTGGAGGGCAGCTCATGACTGGAGGGCAGCTCCCGACTGGAGGGCAGCTCCCGACCGGAGTGCAGCTCCCGACCGGAGTGCAGCTCCCGATTGGAGGGCAGCTCCCGACTGGAGGGCAGCTCCCGACTGGAGGGCAGCTCCCGACTGGAGGGCAGCTCCCGACTGGAGGGCAGCTCATGACTGGAGGGCAGCTCATGACTGTAGGGCAGCTCTGGCAGCTCCTGACTGGCTGGCGGCTCTGGCAGCTCCTGACTGGCTGGCGGCTCTGGCAGCTCCTGACTGGCTGGCGGCTCTGGCAGCTCCTGACTGGCTGGCGGCTCTAGTGGCTTCTGACTGGCTGGCGGCTCTGGCGGCTTCTGCCTGACGGACGGCTCTAGCGGCTCCTGACTGACGGACGGCTCTAATGGCTCGGGACAGACGGGCGGCTCTAATGGCTCGGGACAGACGGATGGCTCAGAAGGCGCTGGGCAGACGGATGGCTCAGAAGGCGCTGGGCAGACGGATGGCTCAGAAGGCGCTGGGCAGACGGATGGCTCAGAAGGCGCTGGGCAGACGGATGGCTCAGAAGGCGCTGGGCAGACGGATGGCTCAGAAGGCGCTGGGCAGACGGATGGCTCAGAAGGCGCTGGGCAGACGGATGGCTCAGAAGGCGCTGGGCAGACGGATGGCTCAGAAGGCGCTGGGCAGACGGATGGCTCAGACGGCGCTGGGCAGACGGATGTCTCAGACGGCGCTGGGCAGACGGATGGCTCAGACGGTGCTTGGCAGACGAGCAGTGCAGGCGGCGTTGGGCAGACAGCCGACTCTGACCTGCTGAGGCGCACAGTAGGCCTGGTGCATGGTGCCGGAACTGGTGGTACCGGACTGGAGACACGCACCTCAAGGCTAGTGCGGGGAGCAGGAACAGGGCACACTGGACTCTCGATGCGCACTATAGGACTGGTGCGTGGTACCGGAACTGGAGGTACCGGGCTGAGGGCACGCACCTCAGGGCGAGTGCGGGGAGAAGGAACAGTGCGTACAGGGCTCTGGAGACGCACAGGAGGCTTGATGCGTGGTGCAGAAACTGGAGGCACTGAGCTTGAGACACGCACCACAGGGAGAGTGCGTGGAGGAGGAACAGGACTCTGGAGACGCACTGGAAGCCTGGTGCGTGGTGTAGGCACTGGTGGTACTGAGCTGGGGCAGGAAGGTGGCGCCGGATATTTTTTATTTTATTTTTTTATTTCACCTTTATTTAACCAGGTAGGCTAGTTGAGAACAAGTTCTCATTTGCAACTGCGACCTGGCCAAGATAAAGCATAGCAGTGTGAACAGACAACAACACAGAGTTACACATGGAGTAAACAATAGACAAGTCAATAACATGGTAGAAAAAAAGAGAATCTATATACAATGTGTGCAAAAGGCATGAGGTAGGCAATAAATCGAATAATTACAATTTAGCAGATTAACACTGGAGTGATAAATCATCAGACGATCATGTGCAAGAAGAGATACTGGTGTGCAAAAGAGCAGAAAAGTAAATAAATAAAAGCAGTATGGGGGTGAGGTAGGTAAATTGGGTGGGTAGTTTACAGATGGACTATGTACAGCTGCAGCGATCGGTTAGCTGCTCGGATAGCAGATTTTTAAAGTTGTTGAGGGAGATAAAAGTCTCCAACTTCAGAGATTTTTGCAATTCGTTCCAGTCGCAGGCAGCAGAGAACTGGAAGGAAAGGCGTCCAAATGAGGTTTTGGCTTTAGGGATGATTAGTGAGATACACCTGCTGGAGCGCGTGCTACGGGTGGGTGTAGCCATCGTGACCAGTGAACTGAGATAATGCGGCACTTTGCCTAGCATAGCCTTGTAGATGACCTGGAGCCAGTGGGTCTGACGACGAACATGTAGCGAGGGCCAGCCGACTAGGGCATACAGGTCGCAGTGGTGGGTCGTATAAGGTGCTTTAGTAACAAAACGGATGGCACTGTGATAAACTGCATCCAGTTTGCTGAGTAGAGTATTGGAAGCTATTTTGTAGATGACATCTCCGAAGTCGAGGATCGGTAGGATAGTCAGTTTTACTAGGGTAAGTTTGGCGGCGTGAGTGAAGGAGGCTTTGTTCCGGAATAGAGAGCCGACTCTAGATTTGATTTTGGATTGGAGATGTTTGATATGAGTCTGGAAGGAGAGTTTGCAGTCTAGCCAGACACCTAGGTACTTATAGATGTCCACATATTCTAGGTCGGAACCGTCCAGGGTGGTGATGCTAGTCGGGCGTGCGGGTGCAGGCAGCGAACTGTTGAAAAGCATGCATTTGGTTTTAGTTAGCGTTTAAGAGCAGTTGGAGGTCACGGAAGGAGTGTTGTATGGCATTGAAGCTCGTTTGGAGGTTAGAGAGCACAGTGTCCAGGGAAGGGCCGGAAGTATACAGAATGGTGTCGTCTGCGTAGAGGTGGATCAGGGAATCGCCCGCAGCAAGAGCAACATCATTGATGTATACAGAGAAAAGAGTCGGCCCGAGAATTGAACCCTGTGGTACCCCCATAGAGACTGCCAGAGGACCGGACAACATGCCCTCCGATTTGACACACTGAACTCTGTCTGCAAAGTAGTTGGTGAACCAGGCAAGGCAGTCATTAGAAAAACCGAGGCTATTGAGTCTGCCGATAAGAATATGGTGATTGACAGAGTCGAAAGCCTTGGCCAGGTCGATGAAGACGGCTGCACAGTAATGTCTTTTATCGATGGCGGTTATGATATCGTTTAGTACCTTGAGCGTGGCTGAGGTGCACCCGTGACCGGCTCGGAAACCGGATTGCACAGCGGAGAAGGTACGGTGGGATTCGAGATGGTCAGTGATCTGTTTGTTGACTTGGCTTTCGAAGACCTTAGCTAGGCAGGGCAGGATGGATATAGGTCTGTAACAGTTTGGGTCCAGGGTGTCTCCCCCTTTGAAGAGGGGGATGACAGCGGCAGCTTTCCAATCCTTGGGGATCTCAGATGATACGAAGGAGAGGTTGAACAGGCTGGTAATAGAGGGTGCGACAATGGCAGCGGACAGTTTCAGAAATAGGGGGCCCAGATTGTCAAGCCCAGCTGATTTGTATGGGTCCAGGTTTTCCAGCTCTTTCAGAACATCTGCTATCTGGATATGGGTAAAGGAGAAGCTGGGGAGGCTTGGGCGAGTAGCAGCGGGGGGGGCGGGGCTGTTGGCCAAGGTTGGAGTCGCCAGGTGGAAGGCATGGCCAGCCATTGAGAAATGTTTGTTGAAGTTTTCGATTATCACGGACTTATCAGTGGTGACCGTGTTATCTAGCCTCAGTGCAGTGGGCAGCTGGGAGGAGGTGCTCTTGTTTTCCATGGACTTTACAGTATCCCAGAACTTTTTGGAGTTAGAGCTACAGGATGCAAATTTCTGCTTGAAAAAGCTGGCCTTTGCTTTCCTGACTGACTGCGTGTATTGGTTCCTGACTTCCCTGAACAGTTGCATATCACGGGGGCTCTTCGATGCTATTGCAGTTCGCCACAGGATGTTTTTGTGCTGGTCGAGGGCAGTCAGGTCTGGAGTGAACCAAGGGCTATATCTGTTCTTGGTTCTGCATTTTTTGAACGGAGCGTGCTTGTCTAATATGGTGAGGAAGTAACTTTTAAAGAATGACCAGGCATCCTCAACTGACGGGATGAGGTCAATATCCTTCCAGGGTACCCGGGCCAGGTTGATTAGAAAGGCCTGCTCGCAGAAGTGTTTCAGGGAGCGTTTGACAGTGATGAGGGGTGGTCGTTTGACCGTGGACCCGTGGCGGATACAGGCAATGAGGCAGTGATCGCTGAGATCTTGATTGAAGACAGCAGAGGTGTATTTGGAGAGCAAGTTGGTCAGGATAATGTCTATTAGGGTGCCCATGTTTACGGATTTAGGGTTGTACCTGGTGGGTTCCTTGATGATTTGTGTGAGATTGAGGGCATCAGGCTTAGATTGTAGGACTGCCGGGGTGTTAAGCATATCCCAGTTTAGGTCACCTAACAGAACAAACTCTGAAGCTAGATGGGGAGCGATCAATTCACAGATGGTGTCCAGGGCACAGCTGGGAGCTGAGGGGGGTCGGTAGCAGGCGGCAACAGTGAGAGACTTATTTCTGGAGAGATTAATTTTTAAAATTAGAAGTTCAAACTGTTTGGGCATAGACTTGGAAAGTATGACAGAACTTTGCAGGCTATCTCTGCAGTAGATTGCAACTCCTCCCCCTTTGGCAGTTCTATCTTGACGGAAAGTGTTATAGTTGGGTATGGAAATCTCAGAGTTTTTGGTGGCCTTCCTAAGCCAGGATTCAGACACGGCAAGGACATCAGGGTTGGCAGAGTGTGCTAAAGCGGTGAGTAAGGCAAACTTGGGGAGGAGGCTTCTGATGTTGACATGCATGAGGCCAAGGCTTTTTCGATCACAGAAGTCAACAAATGAGGGTGACTGGGGACATGCAGGGCCTGGGTTTACCTCCACATCACCCGAGGAACAGAGGAGTAGTAGGATGAGGGTGCGGCTAAAGGCTATCAAAACTGGTCGCCTAGAGCGTTGGGGACAAGGAATAAAAGGAGCAGATTTATGGGCGTGGTAGAATAGATTCTGGGCATAATGTGCAGACCAGGGTATGGTGGGGCACGGGTACAGCGGAGGCAAGCCCAGGCACTGGGTGATGATAAAAGAGGTTGTATCTCTGGACATGCTGGTCTCAATGGGTGAGGTCACCGCATGTGTGGGGGGTGGGACAAAGGAGGTATCAGAGGTATGGAGAGTGGAACTACGGGGTCCATTGCAAACCAAAACAATGATAACTAGCCTGAACAACAGTATGTAAGGCATATTGATATTAGAGAGAGACATACAATAAGGCATAAAGTGATTGCAGGTCATGATTGGGAGAGCTAGCTAAAACAGCAGGTGAAATAACAGCAGCTAGTCAGCTAACACAGCAACAGAAGGTAAAAATGGCGACGACTGGGCAGAGAGGGTCGGATTAACTACACACAGATCCTGAGTTAACCTGTCTAGGATCAGCGTGGCGCTAGCGGCACACCCCCCCCCCCCCACTGAAAAACCAGTGCCGCGAAATTCAAAAAAAATATTTTTTTTCAATATTTAACTTTCACACATTAAAGTCCAATACAGCTAATGAAAGACACAGATCTTGTGAATCCAGTCAACATTTCCGATTTTTAAAATGTTTTACAGGGAAGACACAATATGTAAAGATGTACATCTATTACCTAAAAACACATTAGCATAATCCACCATCTTTTATTTGTCCACCAACACCAGTAGCCATCACCAATTCGGCTAAACTAAGATATTTATAGCCCCTAACCAACAAAAAAACTCATTAGATGACAGTCTGATAACATATTTATGGTATGGGATAGGTTTTGTTAGAAAAAAGTGCATATTTCAGGTAGATGGCATAGTTTACAATTGCACCCACCATCACAAATGGACTAGAATAATTACAATGAGCAACGTGTTTACCTAACTACTAATCATCAAACATTTCGTAAAAATACACAGCATACACGAATCGAAAGACACAGATCCTGTGAATACAGACAATATTTCAGATTTTCTAAGTGTCTTACAGCGAAAACACAATAAATCGTTATATTAGCTTAGCACATAGCAATTAGCAGCCCAGCATTGATTCTAGCCAAAGTGAGCGATAAAAGTCAACATCGCCAAAAGATATTAATTTTTTCACTAACCTTCTCAGAATTCTTCCGATGACACTCCTGTAACATCACATTACAACATGCATATACAGTTTGATCGAAAATGTTTATATTTAGCCACCAAAATCATGGTTAGACAATGTGAAATGTAGCTCAGCTGGTCAGAAAATGTCCTTGCGCCACTTAGACAGTGATCTACTCTTATACATAAATACTCATAAACGTGACTAAAAAATATAGGGTGGACAGGGATTGATAGACAATTTAATTCTTAATACAATTGCGTTATTACATTTTTTAATTTATCCTTACTTTTCAATACAGTTTGCGCCAAGCGAAGCTACGTCAAAAAACATGGCGTCCTAAGCCACTAAAATGTTTCGACAGAAACACGATTTATCATAATAAAAATGTCCTACCTTGAGCTGTTCTTCCATCAGTATCTTGGGCAAAGGATCCTTTCTTGGGAGAAATCGTCTTTTGGTGGAAAGCTGTCCTCTTGCCATGTGGAAATGTCAACTGCGTTCGGGATGAACTGAAAAGCGTGCCCAACTTTTCACATCGTTGCAAAAATAAATGTCCCAAAATCGCACTAAACGGATATAAATTGCTATAAAACGCTTTAAATTAACTACTTTATGATGTTTGTAACTCCTATAACGAGTGAAAAGATGACCGGAGAAATATAACAGGCTAAACTAACGCTTGGAACAGGAGAGGGTCGGTGTCTTCCACGCGCGTTACGCAGCAAGAAAAGACTTGCTAGCTAAAGGTTTTTTTCATTTGTAGGGCCTGTGAACGCGCAATCGACCCCGTTGGAATCGTCATCACGTAAAGGCATCCAGGGGAAGACGTAAGAAGTGTCCGTATAGTCATAGCAACGACAGTGCCCTTTTAACTGACTTCAGAAAAGTGGCCAACATTTCTCAAATCTGACTCCATGTCAGGGAAATTGCTGTAGAATGGGCTCTGTTCCACTTAGAGACAAAATTTCAACTCCTATAGAAACTATAGACTGTTTTCTATCCAATAATAATAATAATATGCATATTGTACGATCAAGGATTTTGTGGGAAGCCGTTTAAAAAATTAGCCAAATTAGCATAAATAGTCTAAACAGCGCCCCCATCCCCAACAGGTTAAGGCACAGAGCCGACAGATAAAACACAAATAAACAGAATGGAGTACCGTGAATTAATGGACAGTCAAGCAGGCATCAGCTATGTAGCCAAGTGATCATAGTGTCCAGGGGGCAGCCGTAGATGGAGTAGTGAGGCCTCCACTAAGCTAGCACGCGTTTAAAGTTAGTAGCCCGGGGCGGTGGTCTGCTCAGACGGAGGGGGTCTGCTCAGACGGAGGCCGGTTGAGGGCACCGTTTGAGGGCACGTCTGCAAACCAGACGTGGTCGTGTCGACAGAGAATCCAAGCCGGATAGCGATGGCGAAAGAGAGGTTGTGAATTGTAGAATTGTGTTTGCTAACTGGTGCTAGCTTCCTGGCTGCGCTAGCTGCAAGATAAGCTAGCAGTTAGCAGACCGGGGCAGGCAAGTTAGCCTTTGGGGGACGTCGCGATGGGGGGGAAGTCTGTTTTTGCCTCTTCGTGCGGTGACGTCGATAGACCAGTCGTGGAATTAGTAGGGTTCCAGGTAGCTCTAGGTAGCTAACAGGCCTAGTAGGTTAGCAGAATGGGCCTTCAGCGGGCGTCACGCCTGAGGGGCCTGTTGGAGTCCCCGGGCAGATTATGGCGGTATTCCAGTCGTAGAGGATAGGCGGGGTTCCGTGCTCCGTACCGGCAGTAAATGGGTCCGGGTCTTGTAGCCCAGGAGTGGGCTTCAGTGGTAGCACAGGAGCCCTAGCTTCAGGCTAATTAGCTTCAGGCTAATTGGTGCCTGCTCCGGTGCCTGCTCCGGGATGGAGACGCTAGCCAGGAGTGGTCACCCGGGATTGTGGTTAGCTAGTTGCGAAGATCCAGATGAAAATGTTCAGAGTTTACGGTAGGAATCCGGGGATATGGAGAGAAATAGGTCCGTTATGCTCTGGTTTTAGTCACGTTGTTCGAACTAGCGAGAGCTTTCCGAGCTAAAGGTTAGCTGATGACCGCTAGCAATGGTTTGCTAACTGATAGCTGGTAGGCAGTTAGCTGGCTATCTTCAGTAGATGGATTCCAGATCAGAAGTAAATAGAAATACTTTAGAAAAAAGCAGATCCACGCCACATTGGGTGAGGCGAGCTGCAGGAGAGTATTTAGAAGTTGAGGTTTAAGAAAGTATTTTTAAAAGATATGCGAAGAAAAAGATGTAAAAAGATATATACAAGGGACACGGGACACGACAGGACAAAGACGTCTACACTGCTACGCCGTCTTGGTTCTATGTGCCGGACCGTGTAGGCGTACTGGCTCCCTTGAGCACCGAACCTGCCCAACCTTACCTGGTTGTATGCTCCCCGTCGCTTGACCAGTGCGGGGAGGTGGAATAACCCGCACCGGGCTATGTAGGCGAACCGGGGACACCATGCGTAAGGCTGGTGCCATGTAAGCCGGCCCAAGGAGACGTACTGGTGGCCAGATATGTAGAGCCGGCTTCATGGCACTTGGCTCAATGCTCATTCTAGCCCTACCAGTGCGGGGAGGTGGAATAACCCGCACCGGGCTATGCACACATACAGGAGACACCGTGCGCTCTACTGCGTAACACGGTGTCTGCCCGTACTCCCGCTCTCCACGGTTAGCCTGGGAAGTGGGCGCAGGTCTCCTACCTGCCCTAGACCCACTACCTCTTAGCCCCCCCCCCAAGAAATGTTTGGGTTGTACTTGCGGGCTTTTCGGGCTTCCGTGCTAGACGTGTCCCCTCATAACGGTTTCCTCCGCTCTCCGAGCTGCCTCCAGCTGTTCCAATGGGCGGCGATTTACTCCAACTTTAGCCCATGGTCCTTTTCCTTCCATGATTTCCTCCCAAGACCAGAAATCCTGTTTTGTGCGCTGTCCGTTTCCCGCTGCTTGATCCGGGTTTGGTGGGTGGTTCTGTAAAGATTGTTGTAATATTCTTCCTCCTCGGACGAGGAGAGGAGAGAGGGATCGGAAGACCAAAGTGCAGCGGGTTGTGAATACATAATGATTTTTTTTTTTTTTTAAACGACGAAACACGAAAACAAACACTTGGAAGGATTACAAACTAACAAAACGAACTAAACAGACCTAAACTTAAAAACTTACATGTAACACGAAGAACGCACGAACAGGAAAAACAGACTACACAAAAACCGAACGAACAAACATACCGAAACAGTCCCGTGTGGGGCAACATACACAGACACGGAAGACAACCACCCACAACAAACAATGTGAAACAACCTACCTTAATATGACTCTCAATTAGAGGAAACGCCAAACACCTGCCTCTAATTGAGAGCCATACCAGGCAACCCATTAACCCAACATAGAAAACACATAACATAGACTACCCACCCAAAACTCACGCCCTGACCAATTAAACACATACCAAACAACAGAAAATAGGTCAGGAACGTGACAACTAGCACATAAATGACCAGCAGCATGAGTATCACTCCTACTAGCATAAACATGACCAGCAGCCTGAGTATCACTCCTACTAACATATAAATGACCAGCAGCCTGAGGATCACTCCTACTAGCACATAAATGATCAGCAGCCTGAGCATCACTCCTACTAGCATATAAATGACCAGCAGCCTGAGTATTACTCCTACTAGCATATACATGACCAGCAGCCTGAATATCACTCCTACTAGCATATAAATGACCAGCAGCCTGAGTATTACTCTTACTAGCATATAAATGACCAGCAGCCTGAGTATTACTCCTACTAGCATATACATGACCAGCAGCCTGAGCATCACTCCTACTAGCATATAAATTACCAGCAGCCTGAGTATCACTCTTACTAGCATATAAATGACCAGCAGCCTGAGTATCACTCCTACTGGCATATAAATGACCAGCAGCCTGAGTATCACTCCTACTAGCATATACATGACCAGCAGCTTGAGTATCACTCCTACTAGCATATAAATGACCAGCAGCCTGAGTATCACTCTTACTAGCATATAAATGACCAGCAGCCTGAGTATCACTCCTACTGGCATATAAATGACCAGCAGCCTGAGCATCACTCCGGCCGTAGCATATGTCAATGGTATAGATTTTACTATTAGGTAGACGGCAGGCAGCTGGACCTGGTGATCTCAGAGCACTTCTGTGTCTCTATTTTCCAGATGAAAATTGGATTGGGTGCTGGACATGGTGGACAGAGGGCTTGCTGTGTTAATGAGATTGCTGTGGACGGGGGCTGCTGGAGCTACAGCTCCCCCTGACTGGCAGCATTGTTTAATCTAGGCAAGATCAATAGTTTATGGTGTGTTGTACAGCGCCCCACTGAAAGGTCAAGGAGAGCTTGGCTTTCTTAACCAGGTGTTTTTAAAACCACCGCTTGCTCTCACAGGCCCCATGGTAACTGGACTAGCTTTGTCCAAACAGGGCCAAGTCAATCACCTCACACTGCCTTCATGTTCAAACAGGGTCATGTCAATCACCTCACACTGACTTCATGTCCAAACAGGGCCATGTCAATCACCTCACACTGCCTTCATGTTCAAACAGGGTCATGTCAATCACCTCACACTGACTTCATGTCCAAACAGGGCCATGTCAATCACCTCACACTGACTTCATGTTCAAACAGGGTCATGTCAATCACCTCACACTGACTTCATGTCCAAACAGGGCCATGTCAATCACCTCACACTGACTTCATGTTCAAACAGGGCCATGTCAATCACCTCACACTGCCTTCGTGTTCAAACAGGGTCATGTCAATCACCTCACACAGCCTTCGTGTTCAAACAGGGTCATGTCAATCACCTCACACTGCCTTCGTGTTCAAACAGGGTCATGTCAATCACCTCACACAGCCTTCATGTCCAAGGGAAACAACAGGTGGAGGAAGCTTTCTGCTATACAAAGAAACAGTGGCAACAGTAGGCTACATAAGAGATGTGAAAAACCAAGCTGACATTTGCACACAAAAAAGTTTGAAAACATGATATTGTTTGAGGTTAGACTTGGGGTGCAGTGCAAAGCAAGAGCTTATTCAAGGTACTGGAAGAGAAAAAGCAGATTATTTGTGATTGAGGTAACTTTGTGACTTCATGGCAATCCACTCAGTGAATGTGTGCTTTCATTTCTCCATCTAGAACATAGATCACTCTGAGGCACTGTGAGTTTACCCTGTCTCTATAAAATGTATTATCCACAAAGCCTAACATCACACCATTAAGAAATATTATGGAAAAATGGCTTGCAATGAGGAAAAATCGATTCACGTCTAGACCGATAACTAACTCAATCATATAGGCCTTTGCTACACACACACACACACACACACCTAGCAGCAACGCTGTTAATAAGTTAACGTCGTTCTAAGATTTCTCCAGGGATATAACTGATAGATTATAGTGGTTAGGCAAGGCAGAAGTGTTACATGTCCTGTCGAGAGTGCTTGATTGGCTATTAATCTCCATCTCTGAGCATTGTTTGAATGTATCATCTGAGGTGTCACATCTGTTTCACACAGGGGCTTGGTTAGGTAGGGTATAGATCTGTATATGTGATATACAGTAGAGAATGGATTATCTACTACATCTGCACAGCTTTGATCAGGTATGATACACATCATCATTTGGGGGAAGCTAAGGCCATCTGTGAGTTTATTGGGTTATGGGTCTGTGATCACCAGCGTTTCTTCATGATCAAAAAGGGCCTTAGGTGGATGGGCGTGGCAGGGTGGCGTGGCAATGGGCGTGGCTGAACTTTAGAGGCTCCCACGTCAGATATTGCGAGTGTGCGTTTGACAATTGCGCTGACTTAATGCCAGACGAAAATAGAGCTCTGGGAGTGAATGACAATGAGCTTCCTTCCACACATACAGTATGAGTCAATGTGCAGGGCTTGACATTCACTTTTTTAGCCACTGTTTGGACATAGGCGGCACAAAAAAAGCTAAAGCGGCCCGCGTTGCTCAGTAATCCTTGACAATGAAGTGGGGAATAGTGTGGTTTGGTTCAGTGTAGATTTCTATCTGTGACGTAAGGCTGAGGGGGAGAGGGAAATGGACCTCCATAAACTATAGCAAACATCTAATGGATTTATTGATCAGGGAGCTGTCCCCTACTTCCTGTTCACTGTGATAGATTTGGCACAAGGGAGTCTACCACAGGAGTTTGGGCAGAATTATGGTCCCCCTCATTTAAATTCACTACCATATTGGTTCTCTCTCTCTCTCTCTCTCTCTCTCTCTCTCTCTCTCTCTCTCTCTCTCTCTCTCTCTCTCTCTCTCTCTCTCTCTCTCTCTCTCTCTCTCTCTCTCTCTCTCTCTCTCTCTCTCTCTCTCTATGTGTTCTCTCTCTATATGTGTGTTCTCACTCTCTCTGCTGTGCAGTTCAAAGGATTCTCTGCACTGTTAAGCCTTTCATAACCAGGCAACCACACACACACACACACACACACACACACACACACACACACACACACACACACACACACACACACACACACACACACACACACACACACACACACACACACACACACACACACACACACACACACACACACACACACACACACACACAAATCTCATTATCATTGACACTTCATGTCACTCTTCCAGTGGCAGTATTCTAAATGCAGTGGTAATGATTTGGCCTGAGGGAAGCCTTTTTCTGTGATGCACTGATGGTCTAATGAGATGTGCACACTGACACTGAGGGGGCCAGTTACAGACATCACATCAGACTTCCTCCTGTGTTATAACAGTGGAGGGAGAGGTGAGAGGAAGGCCTCACTGGAATCCCACTGGCTCAGTAGACAGAGATCAACCTCTACTGTACAGTAGGCTTAAACACATAGCCAGCTGAGAAACACACCCGCCACAATTACAATACAACTCAACCACGGCTCAATGCTACATACTGTGCATACAAAGAACAACACCCACACCACCATCACAATACAACTCAAACACGGCTCAACCACGGCTCAATGAAAAACCAGTCTCACTGTAATGGACATCTTCACACAGTCTGACTGTAACGGACATCTTCACACAGTCTGACTGTAACGGACATCTTCACACAGTCTGACTGTACCGGACATGTTCACACAGT
The DNA here is from genome assembly GCF_029448725.1 of Salvelinus fontinalis. Lineage (NCBI taxonomy): Eukaryota > Metazoa > Chordata > Actinopteri > Salmoniformes > Salmonidae > Salvelinus > Salvelinus fontinalis. The sequence goes on along the minus strand of NC_074666.1, from coordinate 79,033,961 downwards.
CTGACTGTAACGGACATCTTCACACCGTTTGACTGTAACGGACATCTTCACACAGTCTGACTGTAACGGACATCTTCACACCGTTTGACTGTAACGGACATCTTCACACAGTCTGACTGTAATGGACATCTTCACACATACGAAGTCAAAATCAAACACAGCCACTTACATCCTGAGAGAACTGGCTTGAAGTAATCTATTCCCTGTCTATATACCATGTCTATACACCCTGTCTATATACCCTGTCTATATTCCGTGTCTACACCCTGTCTATACCCTGTCTATATACCATGTCTATACACCCTGTCTATACCCTGTCTATATTCCGTGTCTACACCCTGTCTATAACCTGTCTATATACCATGTCTATACACCCTGTCTATACACCCTGTCTATATACCCTGTCTATATTCCGTATCTACACCCTGTCTATACCCTGTCTATATACCATGTCTACACCCTGTCTATACCCTGTCTATATACCATGTCTACACCCTGTCTATACCTTGTCTATATACCATGTCTATATCCTGTCTATATACCATGTCTACACCCTGTCTATACCCTGTCTACACCCTGTTTATACCTTGTCTATATACCATGTCTACACCCTGTCTATATACCCTGTCTATATACCATGTCTATACCCTGTCTATACCCTGTCTATATACCCTGTCTATATACCCTGTCTATATACCATGTTTACACTCTGTCTATATATACCCTGTCTATATACCCTGTCTACACGCTGTCTATACCCTGTCTATATACCATGTTTACACCCTGTCTATATACCATGTCTACACCCTGTCTATACCCTGTCTATATACCCTGTCTGTATACCATGTTTACACCCTGTCTATACCCTGTCTATATACCATGTCTACACCCTGTCTATATCTTTTCTATATACCATGTCTACACCCTGTCTATATACCATGTCTACACCATGTCTACACCCTGTCTATACCCTGTCTATATACCCTGTCTGTATACCATGTTTACACCCTGTCTATACCCTGTCTATATACCATGTCTACACCCTGTCTATACCTTGTCTATATACCATGTCTACACCCTGTCTATATACCATGTCTACACCATGTCTACACCATGTCTACACCCTGTCTATATACCCTGTCTATATACCCTGTCTATATACCATGTCTACACCCTGTCTATACCCTGTCTATACACCCTGTCTATACCCTGTCTATATACCCTGTCTATATACCATGTCTACCCCCTGTCTATACCTTGTCTATATACCCTGTCTATATACCATGTCTACCCCCTGTCTACACCCTGTCTATACCCTGTCTATATACCATGTCTACACCCTGTCTATATACCATGTCTACACCCTCTCTACAGCAGTGCTCCCGAGTGGCGTTGCGGTCTAAGGCACTGCATCTCAGTGCTAGAGGCGTCACTACAGACCCTGGTTCAATTCCAGGCTGTATCACAACCGGCCGTGATTGGGAGTCCCATATGGCGGCGCACAATTGGTCCAGCGTTGTCCGGGTTAGGGTTGACCGGGGTAACTGACTTGCCTAGTTAAATAAAGGTTAAATAAAATAAATTAATAAAAAACACCCTGTCTACACCCTGTCTATACCCTGTCTGTATATGCTGTCTACACCCTGTCTATACCCTGTCTGTATATGCTGTCTATACTCTGTCTATACCTTGTCTGTATATGCTGTCTATACTCTGTCTATACCCTGTCTATACCCTGTCTGCACTGTCTACTCCCTGTCTGCACCCTGTCTATACCCTGTCTGTATATGCTGTCTACACCCTGTCTATACCCTGTCTGTATATGCTGTCTATACTCTGTCTATACCTTGTCTGTATATGCTGTCTATACTCTGTCTATACCCTGTCTATACCCTGTCTGCACTGTCTACTCCCTGTCTGCACCCTGTCTATACCCTGTCTGCACCCTGTCTATACCCTGTCTGCACCCTGTCTATACCATGTCTGTATATGCTGTCTATACTCTGTCTACACCCTGTCTATACCCTGTCTATACCCTGTCTGCACCCTGTCTATACCCTGTCTGTATATGCTGTCTATACTCTGTCTACACCCTGTCTATACCCTATCTGCACCCTGTCTATACCCTGTCTGCACCCTGTCTATACCCTGTCTGTATATGCTGTCCATACTCTGTCTACACCCTGTCTATACCCTGTCTATACCCTGTCTATACCCTGTCTGCACCCTGTCTACACCCTGTCTGCACCCTGTCTATACCCTGTCTGCACCCTGTCTATACCCTGTCTGTATATGCTGTCTATACCCTGTCTGCACCCTGTCTATACCCTGTCTGTATATGCTGTCTATACCCTGTCTGCACCCTGTCTGTATATGCTGTCTATACCCTGTGGGCACCCTGTCTGCACCCTGTCCGTATCCTGTACGCCACTCTGTCTATACCCTGTATATATTACTCAGCCACAGAACTTCAGGAGCCACCGTGGTGAGAATCCTAAATAAATTGATGTCTGTGTTGCAATCAGGATGAGCACCTCACTCCAGATGACTGAGATTGGTTTGAAACATTATTACCGGGTCTTGGCCTGAGGGCATGTTTCTGATTAAGTACCACATTGTTTGACGGCGTGCTGCTCTGCTCCTCGTCCTGTTCCGGACAGGAAGGCCGCCGATACAGAGGACTGACAGCAGGATCATTACAGCGCGAGCGCTAATCGGACGCTGTGTTTAAACTTAATGAAAGTCATCCATCTCTATGCAGCCATGGACACAAGGCTGACCATCTCAATGGGGCCATGAAGGAGTATGAAGAGTGAGACCACTGCTTTGCACTCGTTCAACTATATTTATTGAAGGGGTGGAGGTTAATATTGCTCTGTTAGTTGGTTTTAATGCACTGCTGCTCAACATGTAACATGAAGTGAGAGTGGTTGAGAGCCTACAACTTGTGCTATAATGATTGACATATCAGTGAGGACTGTAGCAGTAGTCCCACATAAACACATGGACACATACACTCTGTCTTCACAAACACAGTACTGCACGCATCACCTTCATTTGACACTCCCTTTCTGTTCTCCAGTGAGTTTTACAGGCTCTAGGGCCAATGGAGGGAGATAAGAAGAGAAAAATGAAATGCAAAAATAACATTTCAAAGAGTGTTTGAGCATTTGTGTCACCTCAGAGAAAACATCTGTCACAGCACCATGAGAAGCACACACACACAGAGAGAGACAGAGAGAGACAGAGAGAGAGAGACAGAGAGACAGAGAGACAGAGAGACAGAGAGAGAGAGAGAGAGAGAGAGAGAGAAGGCAGTACAGTTCTCATGGGGCTGGCAATAGAGACTGTTCCCTGTGATATGAAATGGCTCCCAGGCCAAGGCCACCACATGGCTCAACAAGTAATGCCCAAATCTAATCAACAGAACCATGAACAGGCCCTAATGAGCATGGAAGAAACTACAATAAACAGAGCAAATACTATACTGAACAAAAATATAAACGCAACATGTAAAGTGTTGGTCCCATGTTTCATGAGTGGAAATAAAATATCCTAGAAATGTTCCATATGTAAAAAATAAAAAAAATCTCTCAAATGCTGTGCATAAATTTGTTGACATCCCTGTTAGTGATTATTTCTCCTGACAGGTGTATCATATCAAGAAGCTGACTAAACAGCATGATCATTACACGGGTGCACCTTGTGCCGGGGACAATAAAAGGCCACTCTAAGATGTGCAGTTTTGTCACACAACACAATGCCACATATGTCTCAAGCTTTGAGGGAGCGTGCAATTGACATGCTGAGTAACTCAGTAAAATCGTTGAAATTGTTGCATGTTGCATTTATATTTTTGCTCAGGATAAGTAAATATTGTACAAAGCGAATACTGGGTAACAGTTATGTGGGGGCAAAATGGTTTTGTTACAGTCTAAATTCTATGAAAATGCTTGAGCTGAATTGTGTTTTTCACTGGGAATTGTCCCTGCTGTCCAATAACGTCTTCATACACCCCACAAAGGAGGGATTTGTTATTGACCCTTATCTCTGGGGCCCTAAATGCCTAACTAGTCTGATTCTTGTTCTGTCTTTGTCGGTTCTAAAGATCTTATCACTCCCCTGTCTTTGACACATAGTCTGTGAGAACTGGTTAGAACCTGCTTTTATTTGTTTTAATGCTTTAAGGGAGTAGAGATAATTAACCCTTATCTCTTTTGTAAGCTTACCTCCCTCTAGGAGGGGTAAACAGCTCTTTGTGTAGATAAAGTGTGTGACGACTGTGATTTGAAAATAATCAAGTTACTATCTGGCTTTTATCCTGAGAAGGAACTTCCTGGCAATTGCTTGAATAAAACTCTTATAAACCAGAAAATGAGCTCTGCCTGATCATTGGAATGAGTTTTTCCTCAACAGTTAGTAAATACTATACAAAGCAAATACTAAGTACTATTCAAGATGGATAAATCCAACAGCTCAAAACATAGGGATGAAAAAATATGTAGATAAATATAATAATAATAGCCTACCTTGGTTCTAGAGTTCCATGACAGCGTTTAAGGACAAAAAACAGGTAAAAGGGTGTGACTGTGAACCAGGAGTTGGGACCGGTTCAGGGAATAGAACCGAAAAGCTCCCTGAACCTAAAACCAGATTATTATAATATTTTAATTAAAAACAATTGAGGAACAGAATCAGAACCGGGAAAGAAGTGATCTATACTGTTCCGGAACAGAAGCGTTATTGTCACGTTCTGACCTTAGTTCCTTTGTTATGTCTTTATTTTAGTTTGGTCAGGGCGTGAGTTGGGGTGGGCATTCTATGTTGTTTTTTCTATGTTTTGTTCTGTTGGTAGATTTCTATGTGTTGGGCCTAGTATGGTTCTCAATCAGAGGCCGGTGTCAGTCGTTGTCAGCCATATTTAGGTAGCCTGTTTGTAATTGTGTGTGGTGGGTGATTATATTTTCTGTTCTGTGTTTTGTTTCACCGTACAGGAGTGTTCGTTTGTCGTTTAATTGTTTTTGTTCAATGTTCATTTATTCATATTAAAACAATATGGACACTTACCACGCTGCGCATTGGTCCTCCTCTTCTTCCAACCACGACAAGCGTTACAGTTATTTTAAAAGCATGGGAACTGGTTAATTACATTAATTACATTACATAACATTAAGCATCTCCAATCCAAAAATTAAATCTAGAATCGGCTTCCTATTTTGCAACAAAGCATCCTTCACTCATGCTGCCAAACATACCCTCGTAAAACTGACTATCCTACCGATCCTTGACTTCGGCGATGTCATTTACAAAATAGCCTCCAACACTCTACTCAGCAAATTGGATGCAGTCTATCACAGTGCCATCCGTTTTGTCACCAAAGCCCCATATACTACCCACCACTGCGACCTGATGCTCTCGTTGGCTGGCCCTCGCTTCATATTCGTCGTCAAACCCACTGGCTCCTGTTCATCAATAAATCTTTGATAAGTAAAACACCACCTTATCTCGGCTCACTGTTCACTATAGCAGCACCCACCCGTAGCACGCGGTCCTGCAGGTAAATTTCACTGGTCACCCCCAAAGCCAATTTCTCTTTTGGCCGCCATTCCTTTCAGTTCTCTGCTGCCAATGACTGGAATGAACTGCAAAAATCACTGAAGCTGGAGACTCATATCTCCCTCACTATCTTTAAGCACCAGCTGTCAGAGCAGCTCACAGATAACTGCACCTGTACATAGCCCATCTGTAAATAGCCCATCCAACTACCTCATCCCCATATTGTTATTTATTTGATTTATTTTGCTCCTTTGCACCCCAGTATCTCTACTTGCACACTCATCTTCTGCACATTTATCACTTCAGTGTTTAATTGCTATATTGTAATTATTTAGCCACTATGGCCTATTCATTGCCTTACCTCCCTTATCCTACCTAATTTTCAAACACTGTATATAGACTTTTTCTATTGTATTATTGACTGTGTGTTTGTTTATTCCATGTGTAACTCTGTGTTGTTGTATGTGTCACACTGTGTAACGGCTGTCGTCGGTGTCACGTTCCTGACCTGTTTTCCATTGTTTTTGTATGTGTTTAGTTGGTCAGGGCGTGAGTTGGGGTGGGCATTCTATGTTATGTGTTTCTATGTTGGGTTAAATGTGTTGCCTGATAGGGTTCTCAATTAGAGGCAGGTGTTTGATGTTTCCTCTGATTGAGAACCATATTAAGGTAGGCTGTTCTCACTGTTTGTTTGTGGGTGATTGTTCCTGTGTCTGTGTCTGTTGCACCACACAGGACTGTTTCGTTTGTTCGTTCGTTTGGCTAGTCTTTCCTGTTCGTGCGTTCTTCGTGTCTATATGTAAGTTCTCAAGTTCAGGTCTGTCTACGTCGTTTGTTGTTTTGTAGTTTGTTTAAGAGTTTTCGTGTTTCGTCTTTCTTTAATAAATTCATTATGTCTACATTCAACGCTGCATTTTGGTCTGACCCTTACTCCTCCTCCTCATCCGAGGAGGAGGCATTAGACAGCCGTTACAGTCGGTGGAAGAAGGTGAGAACCAAGGTGCAGCGTGGTAAGTGTTCATGATATTTAATAATAATCAAAACTGAACACTGAATAACAAAACAACAAAGAAACAACCGAAACAGTTCTATCTGGTACAGACACACAAAGACTGAAAATAACCACCCACAAAACCCAACAGAAAACAGGCTACCTAAATATGGTTCCCAATCAGGGACAACGATTGACAGCTGATTGAGAACCATATCAACCAAAATCCTAGAAAAACTAACATAGACAACCCACCCAACTCACGCCGTTGACCATACTAAAACAAAAGACAAAACAAAGGAACTAAGGTCAGAACGTGACACACTGCTTTGCTTTATCTTGGCCAGGTCGCAGTTGTAAATGAGAACTTGTTCTCAACTTGCCTACCTGGTTAAATAAAGGTGAAATAAAAAAATAACATTGTTCTATGTTCAGGGCAGAGAGGCGCCTATGCAAAGCCCTCACTCTGTCACTCAGAAACGTATATTCCAGTGTCTGCCTGCCAGCTGAAAATCTTTCCCAGTGTATGTGTGTGTAGGCAACATGCCCTTCCCCCTTCAAAGCTTAGGCTGCTGTACCCTACTGACGCTACAAGCGTTTAGAAATTAGGGAGAGATATTTAATTAGAGAAGAATGGATTCACTTTTTCAATGCTAGTTACGGATACTATAGTTATCACGTTTCACATTGGATTAAATAACTACAAAAAGCTAAGATGTGTTTTTTTTATTCTGGTGTGGCTCTATACACACACGCTTGTTAGTTAGCTAGCTAGCTCTGGTTCAACATTAAGACAACTCTCGGAAGTTCAAAGACATTCAAAGTTCCTCCATAGAAGCCGCTCCTCCGTAGGTATAATTCTGTGGGCCTAATTCAGATAATGTCATAACTGTGCCCAGTGCTTCAAGCCAAGCCACTTCCTCCACCCTCTCTTACTCTCCCCCCACCTACAAAATTTCAGTCGCATCTCGCACCCTACACTTGTCTGACCATCGCGCATGTAAACAACTATATCTTAGTCAGCTGATAGCGCCCATGCACTAGAGATCTCAATTTCAGCATGAACCCTTGTCTCTCTCTCCTCCCTGTCAGCTGCAGGAGCAGCCACAGGCTGCCATGTGTATTGCGCTGTCCGAGGTGCTGAAGCTGCAATCTAACTACAGTAATTCACTAGTTTCTTACTTGTTGTTTCTCTGACTGAAAAGTTATGTTACCTAATTTGTTGAGAACGCAAAAATATTCGCTATTTGCTAAATGTGCCTTCCCTGCCATGCTCTGTTCAGGTGACACATGCATGCACCCGTTAGGACATAGGCTGGCGTACAGCTAATAATATCCAGAACATTTATTTATTATTTTAATATTCAAGACTCCATGGCTCCAATGTTGTTTAATTGATGTGTTCTTTTGCTGTATTCTGTTCTGTTTCCTTAATGCTTAGGCCATGGCCTAGTTAGGCAGAACATTTCATGTGTTATTTTGTTTTCGAAATAAAAAGCTTGATTGTATTTAAAGTCATGACTGACTGACTCGTACTTATATGGGCTACTATGTTACTGCATAATAATAATAATAATCCTAAGAAGAAACCGAAGAAGGTGGGTAAGCCGAGCGCTGTGTGCCACTGCCAAACAGGTGTTAGACATGGAGTCTTGAATATTGAAATGAGGTGTTGTTTACACTGGAACAGTGTAAACAACACCTAACAAATAAGAAATCCTCGAGAGTCTGTTCTAACGAAGAAATGAATGTTTTTGCCTACAAAGATTAAACACAGTTGCATTCCGACAGTTGCTGACATGTTGCGGTTTATTTGTTTAATTATTCAAGGCTGCCTTTGTTATTCATTTTAAAACTAAGCCCACTATTGATGATATTAGCTTAGTTACTTTTATAATTATGATAATAATAACAACAACAAAAAGAAGAAAGAGATCAAGAAGGAGGAGAGGATTGAGCGCTGTGTGACCCGTGTGTGTAAACCTAGGCTATTATTCAAATATTTGTTTTCTGACCGTTTGGAACAGTGTAAACAATTCTGAATAAATGATAAGAAATCACAGATATTCTGTTCTAACGAAAACAGTTAGCTCAAGGAACCAAACACACTTCAAAACAGGCAACAGAAGCATTTGTCTAATTTCTGAAGATATATATTTATATTTTATATATATGTATATATATATATGGATGTCTTACTGTATAAACCCTGAGATCCACATACAACAGTATGGATGTCTTACTGTATAACCCTGAGATCCACATACAACAGTATGGATGTCTTACTGTATAAACCCTGAGATCCACATACAACAGTATGGATGTCTTACTGTATAAACTTGAGATCCACATACAACAGTCTGGATGTCTTACTGTATAAACCCTGAGATCCACATACAACAGTATGGATGTCTTACTGTATAAACCTGAGATCCACATACAACAGTCTGGATGTCTTACTGTATAAACCCTGAGATCCACATACAACAGTATGGATGTCTTACTGTATAAACCCTGAGATCCACATACAACAGTATGGATGTCTTACTGTATAAACCCTGAGATCCACATACAACAGTATGGATGTCTTACTGTATAAACCCTGAGATCCACATACAACAGTATGGATGTCTTACTGTATAAACCCTGAGATACACATACAACAGTCTGGATGTCTTACTGTATAAACCCTGAGATCCACATACAACAGTATGGATGTCTTACTGTATAAACCCTGAGATCCACATACAACAGTATGGATGTCTTACTGTATAAACCCTGAGATCCACATACAACAGTATGGATGTCTTACTGTATAACCCTGAGATCCACATACAAAAGTATGGATGTCTTACTGTATAAACCCTGAGATCCACATACAACAGTATGGATGTCTTACTGCATAAACCCTGAGATCCACATACAACAGTATGGATGTCTTACTGTATAATCCCTGAGATCCACATACAACAGTATGGATGTCTTACTGTATAAACCCTGAGATCCACATACAACAGTATGGATGTCTTACTGTATAATCCCTGAGATCCACATACAACAGTATGGATGTCTTACTGTATAAACCTGAGATCCACATACAACAGTATGGATGTCTTACTGTATAAACCTGAGATCCACATACAACAGTATGGATGTCTTACTGTATAAACCCTGAGATCCACATACAACAGTATGGATGTCTTACTGTATAAACCCTGAGATCCACATACAACAGAATGGATGTCTTACTGTATAATCCCTGAGATCCACATACAACAGTATGGATGTCTTACTGTATAATCCCTGAGATCCACATACAACAGTATGGATGTCTTACTGTATAAACCCTGAGATACACATACAACAGTCTGGATGTCTTACTGTATAAACCCTGAGATCCACATACAACAGTTGTTGATTATATTCAAGTTGGATTTTCCCCTCTCATCGCTTCTCTTAGACACGGCAAGTGCTTTTCACTCTCTCCTCACTCTGCTCGCTTCCATCTCCGCCACGTTGTTGTAAAAACCAGTGTAAATGAATAGTCTACTCGTTAACTTGAACAAAAGAGCAATATGGTCTAGGGAAAGGTGCGTCCGTTTTCTAGAAATCAGGCATCATTTCGGTTTCGGGCTCATTACATTTATGGGCTTTCGGACTAGGCCTGGGCTCGGGCTTCAGCTCATCGGGCTTGGGTCGGACTGGGCTAAAATGTTCAGCCCCAATGAGAACTCTACCATTGGCTGCCTAGGCTAAAACAAATATAGCTTGCCCGCTCCATTGCAAGCTGCCGTATCCTCACTGATTGGTAAAGAAATGTAATGCTGAGCTAGTGTAATAAAAAACACTTACTTCAGACATTTAAAAAGGAACAGAGAGGAACGATATAAACTGGTACTTTTTTTTGTTTCCAAACTGATCAGAACTTTTGCAGGTCGGAACAGTGGAAAAAAACAAAACAAATAATGGTTCTGTTCAGAACAAAACGAATGGACATTTTTTGGGGTTCCAAACCCTGCTGTTAACTACTGTGAACTTCAAGGAAAGAGATGAAACTCCATGAAAAGAGGAGAGACAACAGGTGAAATCAGATGAACAGTCTGGGAGGTTCAACCACCACACAGAGCTAAACTGTCAATGAAGAAGTGATTTAAGAGGGAGCTATGCTGAGACTTACAGAGGTGAAGTTCTGGGGACCGCACGGTTCTCCTCGGTACTTGCAGGAGAGAAGCATTTCCTCCAGCTGGTGGCTCAGCCGGTCCATAAACTCCAGGTTGCTGCCCTCAAAGTTTCTGGGGGGCAGGAACAGCCTGAAGTCAGACAGTTTGCTGAACCAGGCCTGGCTGTCCTCCTGCAGCAAATCCAGCACCATGGGTCTCACCGTCCGGTTGGCCAGCAGTAGGCCCAGCCAGTGGCCAGCAAAGTACAGGTCACTTTTGGTGAGCTTGTAGAGGCGGATTGGGTTGTTGTTGCAGATAGTGACTGTGGGGAAGGCCATCTCCTTGGCCCACTCTGTGTGGATCCGTGTGTAGGTGGGGAAGGAGAGCCAGTGGAGCAGGCGGTTGGAGGACCAGGACAGGAGCAGGCCCAATGAGGTGCACAGGGCCAGCAGCCAGAAGGCCCGACGGCCTATGGAGCCACCGGGGACACACACATGCCTGAGGCCGTGCAGACGTGTCCCAGCCAGCAGGGTGGAGGTGATTGAGGACAGGCCTGGCCTTGCAGGGAGGCGCCGGCGGCCTCTCCTCACCACGGCTGGGGATCCCCGCTGGAGACATCGCCCCTCCAGAGCCATGGCTGCCCACACCGCTCCTAGTGCCGAGAGAAAGGCTTCATCTCCCAGCCAGGCCTCAGGGGCTGGGCCCCACATGGAGCTCCAGGGCACCGATATCCCCACCGATGTAATCCACACCTGGATTTGTGCTTATCTGACTGCTGTTACACACAATCTGTACAAGCTCCTCACACACAACCTCACTCACACACAAACATACTAACTCTCTCTCTCTGTCACAGTGTCTTCTGTTTGTTGTTGTTGGTGTCCTGTTTTACTCTTTAGCTACTTGTTGGGCTTCTCCCTCTCAGTCCATCTGGTTCCCTTGACCTGAAAGTACTCCACTCATCCAACTCAGCAGTAAGAAATACATTCAGCCATGCAAATATGCACCAAGTGATGCAGCTTCTACATGAGCGACTCCAGCATCCGCACCAGTTAGTGTAACACAGAGCGAGAGAGGAAGAGACAGCGAGAGAGAGAGAGAGAGAGAGAGAGAGCTAGAGAGCGAGAGGGAGGGAGAGGGAAAAGGATAGGGAGGGTATACGAGAGGGGGTGGAGTGAGTGCTAGAGGAGAGAGAGGCAAGATGAGCTGAGAAGCACAGACAAAATGAAAGAACGGAAGGTAAAAGAAGAGAGCAGTGAGTCTGTTGTGGTTCTATCTGGTGCCGTCTGTCAGAGAGAGGCTCGTCCTGCCGGTTCCCTCTGCTCTGCTCTGTCGGCGCTCCTCTCTCTGCCGGCCGAGGCTGCTGTCTGTTGGGACTTTGCCGTCGCTCCACTTCGATCAGTGATGCTCAGCCTCGTTCAACCTGCTCACCCTCCAACACTTCCACGGCCAGAGGCTGATCTTGTTTACATGACACTGCTAAAGCGAGCAGCCGCGCATCACTAATAGCCTTTGTGAGTCTACCTCGCTAATTTCTTCTCCGGCTTTTTTTGGGAGCTCACTTTTATCTTTTTCATTTCCAGCCTTCCCCTCTTCCCATCTGTCACTCTTTCACTCCCTCCCTATTCTCCCCTCCGTTCTCCTTTCTCTTCTCCTCCTCTCTTGACTGGAGGAGCGGGTGTTGTGTTCTGCGGGTGATGATGTACGGCCAGCCCGTCTTGTGCGAGGAGCAGACACGCTTCTCAGTCCCAGACGCACGCAAACACTCATTCACACTGAGAGAGCACATGCACACACACTGCGTTTCCCTGTGGGAGACCTGACCAGAGTCGATGGAAAATCTGTTCGGTCACGCTCAGATCCTGGTATCTCTCTCTCCCTCGTTCTCTCGCTCCAGTTTTCTTTCACTCTGTTTCTCTCCCTCAGAACTGTGGTATTTCCAATCGTAACGCTCCTCTTGTTTTCTTCCTTTTCTAAAAATACTTGTCTCTCCAAATCAAATTCATCAACTTGCCCTCACGCTCCTCCTCCTCTTGGGTCGATGTCCGTCAATCCTTCTCAGCTCCACCCCCAACCGGGCTCCTCCTCCTCCCATGAAGTAGATGTGTGCATTCTCTCTCTCTCTCTCTCTCTCTCTCTCTCACTTCCCTTCCTTTGGATATTGCCCTGTTATTTTCTGTATTCTCTTCCTCCTGTGGAGACAGGCTGTTCCTCTGGTCCCCTCTCTCTCATCGGGCAGTGTGTCCTCTCTGTGCTCCTCTCCTCCTGCGCCACAGCTCTGTCCACCCAGCCAGTGAGAGTGCGAGCGATGAGTGTCTGTCTGAGAACGCCAGCACGCTCTCTCTCTCTCTCCCTCTCTCTCTCCTCCCCCTCTGTTTGTCGGCTGCTGCCACGACTTACACAACAGGAGCAGAATGGGAGAGCAGGAGAGTGTGTGTGCACTCAGAGAGGGAGACTGAGACAAACAGCATCATACTGAATTATTGCTTTGGCTGCTTTACCCTCTTTCAACCTAGTCCTCTCTCTCTCCCTCTCTCTCTGTGTATTCTCTGTCTCCCTGTGTCAAATAAACACAAAACAGCCCTACAGAATGTGGGAAAAGGACTGGGTTTTTAGTTTAATTTCCGGCCTGTTTGTGAAACATAAGTTATCTTGAATTATGTCAACATTGGGGGTAGACAAAATCAAGAAAATAGCAAGACATTAGGCAGATGGAGGGAAGGATGTGATTGAATTAAAGATGACAAGACAAACAAGAGTAGCACCTAACATTCAAAGCTCTGTGGTCGTCTTAGCTAGCAGAGCTTCACGCTTGGTTTGCAGCCAACACTGTACATATGGCTTGTCGTCTCCAACTCACTCTCATAACAACTTTGACTTGTCATGTCTCCTAACAGCTTTGGCTCAGCTGTGCTTTCCAGTGAAATCACATGGGGGACCACTATCCTTCCCCTAACGTTTACATCCCATTCACATCCGCACACGTTCATATAGTGGACGTTCTTATTCACAAAGACACCACACACATGTACAGTGTGCAATACAACGAAATGAGCAGTAGTGTAGATACTACATCCCTTCTGATAAGCATGGAGAGTGTTGGAGTGTTACAGAACTGCAGGGGAAATAGTACTGGAAACACAATTCCAAATAAAGTCCAGCAAATAAACAATGCATGAGACAGTGAGACATGAGTGTAGTACAAAAGAGGAAGTATCATCATAATAGGTCAACAGAAAGTGCTGCACCTGCATGTCTGACCCAGTCAGTGATTTGACTGGGCACCTCAGACAGCTCCAGCTCCAGTCCACTCAGCACTGTCCAGTTGGCCTGTAGCAGTTATAACGTCATCATAACAATGCAGTTACTTAGTACCTCTTAACCTTTGAAAAATATATACAATAATATATGTAGATAATATATACAATAACAATATTGATTATTTAGGAGGAACAGTTTATGGTTACACATATCTCTTGTTGGAACACATAAAATCCCTAATGAAACTATATTCTCAGACACATTAATATTTGAATATCTCGGTTTGTAAAATTGCTTCATTTGCATTTAAGATGAGGAAGAATTCTCCGAAATGCTTTTGACAGAGCATCCACCAGTCTTCCTCTGCTAATGGCAAAGTCAAGGTTTTTCTACCTCCATGTGAGAGGACTATTTTACACCTTTTTAACTTGAGTCGCTCCTAGCTGTTCTCAGCTAACAGAAAGGAGAGAGTTGAATAGGAGCCCAGCTCAGAAAAACAGCAGAGACTGTGTCTCAAATGGCACCATATTTTCTATGTGCCCTGGTCAAAAGTAGTGCACTTTATAGAGAATAGGGTGCCATTTGGGACAAACCCTATAAGTACAGTAGAATCTGCCCTCTGTGTGGCCCCTATGACTACGTCATTATCAAGCTGAATAACAACAGGTATCTGTGCTTATCTTGTATGACTCACTGGGGCTAAGTGAATTGTGTAGCTGCTATGGAAACACAAACAGCAACAGAGAAAGAGAAAATGTCTAATGTGCAGCATTATAATTCCTTGCGTTGGCTTGGCACACCACGGCCGACTTGCAGTTGTGTGACTTGTACGTGCTGTAACGCAATGCTTTCTGACAGCTCCATGTGATATGATCACAGGAGACGTGATAAAAATGCTTCTACACTGAGGGGTCATATACACACCCAGCCCACACACATGCCTAGAGAAACCCTTCACATAGAGGACCACGCACACACACACACGCACACACGCACACACAAACGCACACACACACACACGCGCGCACACACACACACACACACACACACACACACACACACACACACACACACACACACACACACACACACACACACACACACACACACACACACACACACACACACACACACACACACACACACACACACACACACACACACTTTCAAAACCACAAATGACAATCATGTAAAAGGAAAACTGTAAACACATTGAATATGTAAAATAATGTATAATGCATATCTAACCCATAGGAACACACACATATCATGAACATGCACCCGTTTCTTCTAATGCACCGCCATGCAGCCTAAAGGACTGCAGAGCCAGTCCTTTAGACAGTCTGAATCCATCCAGCAGCAGCATAATTAGATAAGGAGTGTTATTCAGGGTAGCCCAGCTAGCGTCAGTATAGAGGAGAACAGCTCAAAGGTTCAACATAAATATCCAAATAACCAGCCTCCAAAACAGAGATAATAACCAGCCTCCATTAATCAGAGATATATCACCGAACCACCTGATTCAATTACACGCATTCGTCTGTCCACAATGATGTGTGCATCTACTGTGTAATACCCCCTGTCCTTCATCAACAAACACTGTCCAGGATTCAAAGACTGGACAATACTTCAATAATCATGAAAAAATGATGAAAAGGTATAAACGCTATTATGATATTCATAGATTAAATGCATCTCTTCTCTCAGGACGGCGAGGCAGACAGAAAATCAACACACACATCACAGATTCCCTCATACAAGCATTTTCTACATGTTGCTAAATTATTTGAATCACAAAAAGATGGCTTGAGGGTCGCTAACGCTTTACCCCTTCTGAGGGAGAGAAGCAGTGACATGGGGAGCAGATGAAAGATGAGCAGGATGAGAAAACAGTTTATTTTGTGCAGCGCTGCCATCCATCAAATCCACAGCATGCATTAAGATGACACCAATAACAGGCGATCAATGGTGTTTCTGTATTTTAGGAGTTTTTTAATCGAGCGTAGTCACACTTGTCTGGCTGTAGGTGTAGCGGGGCCTCCCCTGGCTTCAAACACCGCCTCCTCTCTCAATGAAAGGGAGGGCTGCTGCTGCTGAGCTGTAGGGTGGTAATAGATTGAACGTTCCCTTTGTGGGTGAGTTCTTAGAGCTCACTGCAGTCATTATGGCTATTAGTTGTTGTCATGGCATGGAATAATCATCAGTTGGCTTGATGAAATGAGAGGAGATAGGGGGATTGGGTCTGTTTGTTGTATCCCAATCATAACCCTGATGCTCTGTAGTGTGTAGTCTCTGATTAGATGTTGTACGACAGCCATCATCATCACCAACACCACAGAGCGGGGACAGTAATAGCTGTGCAATCTGGTATCGACCACACTCAACCTCTCCAAATGGATGGGATGCCTCAGGATCATTCAGGTGTTTGTTTGTATACTGTGATCTGGTTTGGTGTAGACACACTTCATGTTGTTGCTATGTTAATTATATAGTCAAGTGTGATCAAACATTCCTTAGTGGGGTGCAGGGCCAATAGAAATAGAGCTGGCACTCATAAGCCCCACCACATACCTTTATTTAGAAACAAACTACGTTTTCATCCTGCAAGGATCTTCGTCAGGTCACGGTGTTATTTATATATAAATATATATTCACTTCTTATTTCTTACTGTGCAAGATATTGATCTTTCAGATAGATCGATGCCATTACAGCGCCTTAGTTATAGTGCAAAGACCAACAGCTACTGTTGGTTTGTAGAGAGACAGCATGTGAAACAGGCTTTAGCCTGTTTAGATTGTCTGCAGTGGAAGACGAAGCCTCTTATGAAGCTTGATCCATGCTGGTGTTATAGCTAATCTGGCTCTAGAGGATGAGATAAATGACTCCTGGTCCTCTAGTACTGTCATACCACAGAAAGAAGTAGGAGCAGATACTTCAAGACTGTCATACCACAGAAAGAAGTAGGAGCAGATACTTCAAGACTGTCATACCACAGAAAGAAGTAGGAGCAGATACTTCAAGACTGTCATACCACAGAAAGAAGTAGGAGCAGATACTTCAAGACTGTCATACCACAGAAAGAAGTAGGAGCAGATACTTCAAGACTGTCATACCACAGAAAGAAGTAGGAGCAGATACTTCACAGGATGTGATGTAAAAATCTGAAGCATCCGTTTACAACTTCTTCTCACCACCAAATAAGTCCAGTGGTGGGAAGTGGGACAAGATGGAGCTAGATGAAACTTGGCCGACATTCTGCTAATTTTCTCATGGATGAAACATTCGATCTCAATACAGTTTTCTGTTTCCCAAAACTACAATCTGTTACAAACAGAGCACACTAAGTTTTGTAGACTTGACCCTTTAAAAACGTTTCTAAACATTGCATTGTTTAGAAGGAGCGCAAGGACGACTTGAGTTACTTCACACGCACACTTCACAGTGTAGGCGTTCCCTAATGGAAATATGCAAATATACACTGCTCAAAAAAATAAAGGGAACACTTAAACAACACAATGTAACTCCAAGTCAATCACACTTCTATGAAATCAAACTGTCCACTTAGGAAGCAACACTGATTGACAATAAATTTCACATGCTGTTGTGCAAATGGAATAGACAAAAGGTGGAAATTATAGGCAATTAGCAAGACACCCCCAAAAAAGGAGTGATTCTGCAGGTGGTGACCACAGACCACTTCTCAGTTCCTATGCTTCCTGGCTGATGTTTTGGTCACTTTTGAATGCTGGCGGTGCTCTCACTCTCATGGTAGCATGAGACGGAGTCTACAACCCACACAAGTGGCTCAGGTAGTGCAGTTCATCCAGGATGGCACATCAATGCGAGTTGTGGCAAAAAGGTTTGCTGTGACGTGGAGGAGGCCGTAGGAGGGCAACAACCCAGCAGCAGGACCGCTACCTCCGCCTTTGTGCAAGGAGGTGCACTGCCAGAGCCCTGCAAAATGACCTCCGACAGGCCACAAATGTGCATACCCCACCAGGGTCTTGACCTGACTGCAGTTTGGTGTCGAAACCGACTTCAGTTGGCAAATGCTGTGTGCTGAAGTGTGGTGTGCTCTTCACAGTGTGCTCTTCACAGATGAATATCGGTTTCAACTGTATGGGGTAACAGCTCCATAAAGTTGTGTGGTCGAGCGGTTTGCTGCTGTCAATGTTGTGAGCAGGGTGCCCCATGGTGGTAGTGGGGTTTTGGCATGGGCAGGCATAAGCTATGAACAACGAACACAATGGCATTTTATCGATGGCAATTTGAATGCACAGAGATACTGTGATGAGATCCTGAGGCCCATTGTCGTGTCAGTCATCAGCCACCATCACCACCATGTTTCAGCATGATAATGGACGGCCCCATGTCTGTACACAATTCCTGGAAGCTGAAAATGTCCCAGTTCTTCCATGGCCTGCATACTCACCAGACATGTCACCCATTGAGCATGTTTGGGATGCTATGGATCGACATGTAAGACAGTGCTATACATATCTCCCCAACATCCAGCAACTTCGCACAGCCATTGAAGAGGAGTGTGACAACATTCCACAGGTCATAATCAACAGCCTGATCAACTCTATGCGAAGGAGATGTGTCGCGCTGCATGAGGCAAATGGTGGTCACACCAGATACTGACGGGTTTTCTGATCCACGACCCTAATTTTCTTTTAAGCTTTCTGTTACCAACAGATGCATATCTGATGCATATCCAACAGATGCATATATATATTCCCAGTTATGTGAAATCTATAGATTCGGACCTAATTTATTTATTTCATTTGTCTGATTTCCGTATATGAACTGTAACTCAGTAAAATATTTGAAATTGTTACATGTTGCGTTTATATTTTTGTTCAGTGCAATTTATTGAGGAATCAATAGGACCAATAGGAAGGCATCCAGGACTATCGGTGACTACTATACATTTGGCAAAGCAATGGCCAACATTTAACACAGCTCAGTGACTTTGTATCTCAAGGTTTATGTGAAGAAAAAGTCATTCCTGTTGTATGGTGCTTTCATCATCAGTGCCTGTCATGTCTCCACCCACAAACAGGTACATGACTGCACATATTGTCTGATGGGGATCCTATCAATGCAGAGATGCCATCTCTCTGAATAAGGTGCACTGAAATGAACTAGAAAGAGGTCGTAAACCCGTCTCACAAACAGGAGTACTGTATGTACACTGGTGCTGTGATATACATGCTCAGGGGTGCTATAATTTAGAGTGAATGGGGGTGTGACAACACCAACCCCATGCTCTCTCCTGAGTCCCTTAATTCCCCTTTTCAATTCCTGTCTCTGGGCTGCGTGGGGAGTAAGGAGGTGAATTCATCAGGGAAGGGAAACAGACAGAGCAGGTAGAGGGGTATGGTAGACAGTAGCTCTGTGCTGCTGTGCCTACTGCTCAGGATACTGCAGCTGAAGGACACGGCAACAGGCTAAAGGAGAGGAGAGTGTGGATGTCTGCCTGCATCACACAGCCCTGATACTGAGAGAAGAGAGTGTGGATGTCTGCCTGCATCACACAGCCCTGATACTGAGAGAAGAGAGTGTGGATGTCTGCCTGCATCACACAGCCCTGATACTGAGAGAAGAGAGTGTGGATGTCTGCCTGCATCACACAGCCCTGATACTGAGAGAAGAGAGTGTGGATGTCTGCCTGCATCACACAGCCCTGATACTGAGAGAAGAGAGTGTGGATGTCTGCCTGCATCACACAGCCCTGATACTGAGAGAAGAGAGCTGTCCCTGTGTGGGGGACTGCTGTCTCCCTCTGATAAAAGCTAGCATATTGTTCCCTCTCTGGACTCAGTCTTTCATGGTGAAACGGTTGCAGACAGAAACCAAACAGGAGCTCATGGCCAACGTACTAATCTGCTCTCTATGAATAGAGTGGTCATGTTGTAACTGTTTGTTTAAGATGAATCTCTACAGGTTTGAGGAGTGTGTTTCCCACCTGCCTGTGAGAGGATTTCACCTGTTGGGCCAGTCCTGACAGTCAGGGTTGGGTAGGTTACTTTCTTAATGTCATCTGTTACAGTTACTAGTTAACAGTCCAGTAATCAGTAAAATACCTTTTGGATTACCCAAACTCAGTAACATAATCTGATTACTTTCCATTACTTGTGGATGACTTTCCCCTTAAGAGGCATTAGAAGAAGTCAAAAAGGATCCATCAAACACATTTGGTGTGTTATTATAGTAGTCTCTGACTTGTGGTCAGACTCGCTCAGCTGGAACAAACTTAAATGTGCTCCTTTTTTTAACCCTGCATTGAATGTCAGATAGGTATCAATGTATTTTCTTCTGGTGTTGTAACTGATTACAGTTACAGTTATTTTTCAATCAGATTACATGTAATCAGTTACGCCCCAACCCTGCTGACAGTGCATTAGCTAGGCCTCAGGGTGTTGTGGATAGTGGTCACTACAACCCTCTCTGTCCCAGTACTGTAGTCTAGAGTATCATCCCGGCCCCCTGGCAGAGAGATAGTCCACCCAACAGAGGAGCGGAATGGACAGAGACAACACTCCACTGATTTCAGAGTGCATGTGGTGTGTGTGTGTGTGTGTGTGTCTGTATGTACACTACCGTTCAAAAGTTTGGGGTCACTTAGAAATGTCCTTGTTTTTGATAGAAAAGCAAATTTTTTGTCCATCAAAATAACATCAAATCGATCAGAAATACAGTGTAGTCATTGTTAATGTTGTAAATGACTATTGTAGCTGGAAACGGCTGATTTTTTAGACTAGTTGAGTATCTGGAGCATCCGCATTTGTGGGTTCGATTGCAGGCTCAAAATGGCCAGAAACAAAGAACTTTCTTCTGAAACTCTATTCTTGTTCTGAGAAATGAAGGCTATTCCATGCGAGAAATTGCCAAGAAACTGAAGATCTCGTACAGCGCTGTGTACTACTCCCTTCACAGAACAGCTGGCTCTAACCAGAATAGAAAGAGGAATGGGAGGCCCCGGTGCACAACTGAGCAATAGGACAAGCACATTAGTGTCTAGTTTGAGAAACAGACGCCTCACAAGTCCTCAACTGGCAGCTTCATTAAATAGTACCCGCAAAACACCAGTCTCAACGTCAACAGTGAAGACACGACTCTGGGATGCTGGCCTAATGGACAAAAAAAAAATGAAATTTCGAAGTGATCCCAAATCTTAGAACGGTAGTATATGTATGAACTGTATGTACGTATGAGGGGTGTAGTAGGTATAATGGGTGACTAGAAAGGTGCTCCTTCTCAGTTGAAGGACCTCTTTTGGAGCTACCAGATCTTCCACAACAACCTCAGTGCTGGTTAAATAAATAATAACACACTGCCATGGTTTGGCTGCATCCCAACCAACCTCAGTCACCCTCTACCTGCTCCCTCTCCCTCTTCCAGTAACCTGTAGCCCACTACCTGCTTCCCCTTCCAGTGCCCTGTACCCCTCTACCCACTTCCCCTGCCCATTCCAGTACCCTGTAGCCCTCTACCTACTCCCCCTTCCAGTACACTGTAGCCCTCTACCTACTCCCTCTTCCAGTAGCCTGTACCCCTCTACCCACGTCCCCTGCCCCTTACAGTACCCTGTAGCCCTCTACCTACTCCCACTTCCAGTACCATGTAGCCCTCTACCTTTTCCCACTTCCAGTACCATGTAGCCCTCTACCTTCTCCCACTTCCAGTACCCTGTAGCCCTCTACCTTCTCCCACTTCCAGTACCATGTAGCCCTCTACCTTCTCCCACTTCCAGTACCCTGTAGCCCTCTACCTACTCCCACTTCCATTACCCTGTAGCCCTCTACCTTCTCCCACTTCCAGTACCCTGTAGCCCTCTACCTTCTCCCACTTCCATTACCCTGTAGCCCTCTACCTACTCCCTCTTCCAGTACCCTATAGCCCTCTACCTACACCCCTGTCCCTTCCAGTACCCTGTAGCCCTCTACCTACTCCCCCTTCCAGTACCCTGTAGCCCTCTACCTTTTACCACTTCCAGTACCCTGTAGCCCTCTACTTTCTCCCACTTCCAGGACCATGTAGCCCTCTACCTTCTCCCACTTCCATTACCCTGTAGCCCTCTACCTTCTCCCACTTCCAGTACCCTGTAGCCCTCTACCTTCTCCCATTTCCAGTACCCTGTAGCCCTCTACCTTCTCCCACTTCCATTACCCTGTAGCCCTCTACCTTCTCCCACTTCCATTACCCAGTAGCCCTCTACCTTCTCCCACTTCCATTACCCTGTAGCCCTCTACCTTCTCCCATTTCCAGTACCCTGTAGCCCTCTACTTACTCCCACTTCCAGGACCATGTAGCCCTCTACCTACTCCCCCTTCCAGTACCATGTAGCCCTCTACCTACACCCCTGTCCCTTCCAGTTCCCTATAGCTCTCTACCTTCTCCCCCTTCCATTACCCTGTAGCCCTCTACCCACTTCCCCTGCCCATTCCAGTACCCTGGAGCCCTCTACCTACTCCCCCTTCCAGTACACTGTAGCCCTCTACCTACTCCCTCTTCCAGTAGCCTGTACCCCTCTACCCACGTCCCCTGCCCCTTACAGTACCCTGTAGCCCTCTACCTACTCCCACTTCCAGTACCCTGTAGCCCTCTACCTTCTCCCACTTCCAGTACCATGTAGCCCTCTACCTTCTCCCACTTCCAGTACCATGTAGCCCTCTACCTTCTCCCACTTCCAGTACCCTGTAGCCCTCTACCTTCTCCCACTTCCAGGACCATGTAGCCCTCTACCTTCTCCCACTTCCAGTACCGTGTAGCCCTCTACCTTCTCCCACTTCCAGGACCATGTAGCCCTCTACCTTCTCCCACTTCCAGGACCATGTAGCCCTCTACCTTCTCCCAATTCCAGTACCATGTAGCCCTCTACCTTCTCCCACTTCCAGTACCCTGTAGCCCTCTACCTTCTCCCACTTCCAGTACCATGTAGCCCTCTACCTTCTCCCACTTCCAGTACCATGTAGCCCTCTACCTTCTCCCACATCCAGTACCCTGTAGCCCTCTACCTTCTTCCACTTACAGTACCCAGTAGCCCTCTACCTTCTCCCCCTTCCAGTACCCTGTAGCCATCTACCTTGTCCCCCTTCCATTACCCTGTAGCCCTCTACCTTCTCCCCCTTCCATTACCCTGTAGCCCTCTACCTTCTCCCACTTCCAGTACCCGGTAGCCCTCTACCTTCTCCCACTTCCATTACCCTGTAGCCCTCTACCTACTCCCACTTCCAGGACCATGTAAACCTCTACCTTCTCCCACTTCCAGTACCATGTAGCCCTCTACCTTCTCCCCCTTCCATTACCCTGTAGCCCTCTACCTTCTCCCACTTCCAGTACCCTGTAGCCCTCTACCTTCTCCCACTTCCAGTACCATGTAGCCCTCTACCTTCTCCCACTTCCAGTACCCTGTAGCCCTCTACCTTCTTCCACTTACAGTACCCAGTAGCCCTCTACCTTCTCCCACTTCCAGTACCATGTAGCCCTCTACCTTCTCCCACTTCCAGTACCCTGTAGCCCTCTACCTTCTCCCCCTTCCAGTACCATGTAGCCCTCTACCTACTCCCCCTTCCAGTACCATGTAACCCTCTACCTACACCCCCTTCCAGTACCCTGTAGCTCTCTACATTCTCCCACTTCCAGTACCCTGTAGCTCTCTACCTACTCCCACTTCCAGTGCCCTGTAGCCCTCTTCCTTCTCCCCCTTCCAGTACCATGTAGCCCTCTACCTACTCCCCCTTCCAGTACCCTGTATCCCTCTACCTACACCCCTGTACCTTCCAGTACCCTATAGCCCTCTACCTACACCCCCTTCCAGTACCCTGTAGATCTCTACCTTCTCCCACTTCCAGTACCCTGTAGCTCTCTACCTATTCCCACTTCCAGTACCCTGTAGCCCTCTACCTACATCCCTGTCCCTTCCAGTAATCTATAGCCCTCTACCTACTCCCCCTTCCAGTACCCTTTAGCCCTCTACCTTCTCCCCCTTCCAGTACCCTATAGCCCTCTACCTACTCCCCCTTCCTGTAGCCCTCTACCTACTCCCCCTTCCAGTACCCTGTAGCCCTCTACCTACTCCCCCTTCCAGTACCCTGTAGCTCTCTACCTACTCCCCCTTCCAGTACCCTGTAGCCCTCTACATACTCCCCCTTCCATTACCCTGTAGCTCTCTACCTTCTCCCACTTCCAGTACCCTGTAGCTCTCTACCTTCTCCAACTTCCTGTACCCTGTAGCCCTCTACCTACACCTCTGTCCCTTCCAGTACCCTGTAGCTCTCTACCTACACCCCTGTCCCTTCCAGTACCCTATAGCCCTCTACCTACTCCCACTTCCAGTACCCTATAGCCCTCTACCTTCTCCCCCTTCCAGTACCCTATAGCCCTCTACCTACTCCCCCGTCCAGTACCATGTAGCACTCTAACTACTCCCCCTTCCAGTACCCTGTAGCTCTCTACCTACACCCCTGTCCCTTCCAGTACCCTATAGCCCTCTACCTACTCCCCCTTCCAGTACCCTATAGCCCTCTACCTACTCCCCCTTCCAGTACCATGTAGCCCTCTACCTACACCCCCTTCCAGTACCCTGTAGCTCTCTACCTTCTCCCACTTCCAGTACCCTGTAGCTCTCTACCTACTCCCACTTCCAGTACCCTGTAGCCCTCTACCTACTCCCCCTTCCAGTACCCTATAGCCCTCTACCTACTCCCCCTTCCAGTACAATGTAGCACTCTACCTACTCCCCCTTCCAGTACCATGTAGCACTTTAACTACTCCCACTTCCAGTACCCTGTAGCCCTCTACCTTCTCCCCCTTCCAGTACCCTATAGCCCTCTACCTACTCCCCCTTCCAGTACCCTGTAGCCCTCTACCTACTCCCCCTTCCAGTACCTTGTAGCTCTCCACCTACTCCCCCTTCCAGTACCCTGTAGCCCTCTACCTTCTCCCACTTCCAGTACCCTATAGCCCTCTACCTACACCCCTGTCCCTTCCAGTACCCTGTAGCCCTCTACCTACACCCCTGTCCCTTCCAGTACCCTGTAGCCCTCTACCTACTCCCCCTTCCAGTAGTCTGTAGCCCTCTACCTACTCCCCCTTCCAGTACCTTGTAGCTCTCTACCTACTCCCCCTTCCAGTACCCTGTAGCCCTCTACCTTCTCCCACTTCCAGTACCCTATAGCCCTCTACCTACACCCCTGTCCCTTCCAGTACCCTGTAGCCCTTTACCTACTCCCCCTTCCAGTACCCTGTAGCTCTCTACCTACCCCCCCTTCCATTACCTTGTAGCTCTCTACCTACTCCCCCTTCCAGTACCCTGTAGCCCTCTACCTACTCCCCCTTCCAGTACCCTATAGCCCTCTACCTACTCCCCCTTCCAGTACCCTGTAGCCCTCTACCTACTCCCCCTTCCAGTACCCTGTAGCTCTCTACCTACTCCCCCTTCCAGTACCCTGTAGCCCTCTACCTACTCCCCCTTCCAGTACCCTGTAGCCCTCTACCTACTCCCCCTTCCAGTACCCTGTAGCCCTCTACCTACTCCCCCTTCCAGTACCCTGTAGCTCTCTACCCACTCCCCCTTCCAGTACCCTGTAGCCCTCTACCTACTCCCTCTTCCAGTACCATGTAGCTCTCTACCTACTCCCCCTTCCAGTAGCCTGTAGCCCTCTACCTACTCCCCCTTCCATTACCCTGTAGCTTTCTACCTACTCCCCCTTCCAGTACCCTGTAGCTCTCTACCTACTCCCCCTTCCAGTACCCTGTAGCCCTCTACCTACTCCCCCTTCCAGTACCCTGTAGCTCTCTACCCACTCCCCCTTCCAGTACCCTGTAGCCCTCTACCTACTCCCCCTTCCAGTACCATGTAGCCCTCTACCTACTCCCTCTTCCATTACCCTGTAGCTCTCTACCTACTCCCCCTTCCATTACCCTGTAGCCCTCTACCTACTCCCCCTTCCAGTACCCTGTAGCCCTCTACCTACTCCCCCTTCCAGTACCCTGTAGCTCTCTACCTACTCCCCCTTCCAGTACCCTGTAGCCCTCTACCTACTCCCCCTTCCAGTACCCTGTAGCCCTCTACCTACTCCCCCTTCCAGTAGCCTGTATCCCTCTACCTACTCCCTCTTCCATTACCATGTAGCCCTCTACCTACTCCCCCTTCCAGTAGCCTGTATCCCTCTACCTACTCCCCCTTCCATTACCCTGTAGCTCTCTACCTACTCCCCCTTCCATTACCCTGTAGCTCTCTACCTACTCCCCCTTCCAGTACCCTGTAGCCCTCTACCTACTCCCCCTTCCAGTACCCTGTAGCCCTCTACATAGTCCCCCTTCCATTACCATGTAGCCCTCTACCTACTCCCCCTTCCATTACCATGTAGCTCTCTACCTACTCCCCCTTCCAATACCCTGTAGCTCTCTACCTACTCCCCCTTCCAATACCCTGTAGCTCTCTACCTACTCCCCCTTCCAATACCCTGTAGCCTTCTACCTACTCCCCCTTCCATTACCCTGTAGCTCTCTACCTACTCCCCCGTCCAGTACCCTGTAGCTCTCTACCTACTCCCCCTTCCAGTACCCTGTAGCCCTCTACCTACTCCCCCTTCCAGTACCCTGTAGCTCTCTACCCACTCCCCCTTCCAGTACCCTGTAGCCCTCTACCTACTCCCCCTTCCAGTACCATGTAGCCCTCTACCTACTCCCTCTACCATTACCCTGTAGCTCTCTACCTACTCCCCCTTCCATTACCCTGTAGCCCTCTACCTACTCCCCCTTCCAGTACCCTGTAGCCCTCTACCTACTCCCCCTTCCAGTACCCTGTAGCTCTCTACCTACTCCCCCTTCCAGTACCCTGTAGCCCTCTACCTACTCCCCCTTCCAGTACCCTGTAGCTCTCTACCTACTCCCCCTTCCAATACCCTGTAGCTCTCTACCTACTCCCCCTTCCAATACCCTGTAGCTCTCTACATACTCTCCCTTCCATTACCCTGTAGCTCTCTACATACTTCTCCTTCCAGTACCCTGTAGCCCTCTACCTACTCCCCCTTCCATTACCATGTAGCTCTCTACCTACTCCCCCTTCCAATACCCTGTAGCTCTCTACCTACTCCCCCTTCCAATACCCTGTAGCTCTCTACCTACTCCCCCTTCCATTACCCTGTAGCTCTCTACCTACTCCCCCTGCTCCTTCAAGTACCCTGTAGCTCTCTACCTACTCCCCCTGCTCCTTCAAGTACCCTGTAGCTCTCTACCCACTTCCCCTTCCAGTACCATGTAGCCCTCTACCTACTCCCCCTTCCAGTACCCTGTAGCTCTCTACCCACTTCCCCTTCCAGTACCATGTAGCCCTCTACCCAGTTTGAAAAGTCTAAGCACATTCCAGTGTATGCACTCCACCGACATCGACCTTTCAAAACCAGTCCAGCACATCCTGGGCTTCACTAGGTTTTAGAGGGACTTGCCTAGTTAAATAAAGGTTAAATAAAAAATGGGAAAAAAGGTGTTAGAGGGACAGGGGAGAGGGGAGAGAGCAAAAACCACAGCATTTCAACAATGGATTTTCCTGCCAATACAATTTATATTGGTTGGCTCTGAGTCCATCATTACACAGTTGGGTTGAGGCATCACTTTACCTACTGTAGGTAAGGATGGTACAGGACTATACTGAACTTCCTCAAACTGCTAGTGTGCTGTGTGTGTAGGTGCGTATAGGCCTAGCTTGTATGTTGTTTGTACATGCATGCTTCTTCATCTGTATATTGTCTGTGTATATCATCACTTTACTGGATTAGAGAGTGAATGGATCACTATTTATCACCCCCTTGTGATGAGATGCCCAGGGAGTGATCTATTCATCAGATTGTAGCTGTGGTGACATGCCTGGCAAGGCCACCATGCTGTGTCAAGCGATGCAGGAGCTGACGTGACCTGAATCCCAGAGAGACACCTTTGTATTCTCCCTGACACACTCAGCCGTGACCAATCACGCTGAGTTCAAGTGGAATTGAGGCTGGAACTACAGTTCCCAGAGGGCCACACTGCATCTGTTAACAAACCATGCATTTGTTTTCCCTGGCAGGGGTATTCCCCTTGCTTCAATATCCATTATTCAAACTATAATACTGTATAAACGACTGTGGTGGTTAATATGACCATCATGAAGCCAATGAGAAAAATCACAACTCGGTAGCTTTTCAGTTTTCCCTCTTAAACCAGAGGTTAAATATGTACAATATATTGCGCATTCATCTAGAGGGTGGTAGCTAGCCTGATGATCCATATTCATTAGACAGGGGACTGCTTCAAGGAGAAATCGTATATATAAATAGTGCCAGGCGTTAATATAATCGCAGGGGTCAGAGGGGTAATCGTATATATAAATAGTGCCAGGCGTTAATATAATCGCAGGGGTCAGAAGGGTATTGATTAAGATGTTGATCATTGCTGACATTAATCTTATCTATGGTAATGAGGGGTGTATGTCCGCAGACCCAGTACAAGCTGGAATCAGTAATGGTGAAACGGATCATTGCACATCACTGAACATCATTGCACTCGCGATAGAACAGCAGAGTATGTACTGCAATGTTTTTATACCATGATGCTGGATGTCCTTCTTCTCCGGTTTCATAAACAAAACAAAAACAATAACACATGTGTTGGGGCGAACAGTGATGCTGCGTCTCCTAATGCAGATTCCAGCTTTAAGGAGGTCAAGGAAGAGTCACTACTAAGAAGGTATCACTTCCTCTGACATTACACACTCAGCCTAGATAACATAACAATTCATATCAAGTCGTTGAGACATGCTACATTTTTCTTGTGGTTAGTGATAGTGTGGTCAAGAGTAATGTTAAATGTTAGTTATTGTCTGAGCTTCAGTGACACTGAGGTGGCGTTAATGGCGCCTGAGGTTTGGAAATCTCCAGACATCTGGTGACAAATAGACTAGAACAATCATAGTGAACAGTCATCGCAAGTCTCTTTTTTATAGATGCTTTGTCCTTCAGCCAGTGAAGTAACGGGGTTGAAACCTGGCTGGTGGACTGAGCATATTATCTGAGCACTGGCTCAGTCCGTTGGCAGTAATGGATTTGACGCCTGAAATAACAACTTGCTTAGACTTGTCAAATGGCAATTCTCATTACAAACATTCTCCATTCTTTTGTTGCAGCTTAATCTTTTGATTACGAGGGTACATGGTGACACGAGCCACTCGAAACGCTCCTCATCATTATCATCAATTTTCCTTTTCTCATTCCCTCTACCTTTTCATAAGGTTGCCCTGGTAACAGGAACACCAGCTGTCCAACCCAGCTGTAGGACAGGTGTGAGCAGGGCCGTTAGCAAGAGGAAACCTTTTCTTTAAGACTGAGCTGTTGCGAAGATTTGGCTTTACCCACGGAATCAAAACCAATTAGATGTGGAAAGTGAACCTGTCCGATCCTGCTCTGCAAACCCAAAGAAAACTTCCTTGTGGGAATAGAAAGGCAAGGAGCTGAGACCGCCACAACAGCTCTAATGATGCTATTAGTGCTATAGCGGGGGACAATTCATCAGAGAAGTGATTAGCGTTAACTTGTGTAGAGCGTTGGACCATTAGTCAGAGGGCTCAATGCAGAACTCTGTAACACAGTCAATTACTGGATGCACATGTGTGTTCCAAACATGGCCACCTGTTCCTATAGTAAGGTATGAGTTAGATGCGATGAACCAAAAATACAAAACAACAATATTGAAAAACACAATGGAAATATGTGCATGTGTGTGCATGAGTATGTCTTCACTTCATGATCACACTAAGCCACAAAGAGGCAAATACTGTACATTGTCAACAGGACACAGGAATAGGCTGACTAACCCATAAACAAGCGTACCTACCGTAGAGTATCCTCTTAACACCACATCAGATCTGAATATCAACAGACTGTACATCAACTATCAGAAAACCAAACAGCCACATAGAGCTTTGAAAACTGTTGATGGAAAATGGTCACAGTTAGGCAGAGAGAGCAGCTTTCCATAAATATAGATAATTGGTTTGACCTGAACCTTGATGCACAGCTTAGTATTTAGTATTTATTAGAACCCCCAATGAGTTGCTGCCAAGGCAACATAACAAACAACAAATACCTAACATACATAAATATACACTACAGTTCAAAACCACTTTTTTTTTTTAGAAGGCCAGCATCCCGGAGTCGCCACTTCACTGTTGACGTTGAGACTGGTCTTTTGTGGGTACTATTTAATGAAGCTGTCAGTTGAGGACTTGTGAGGCGTCTTTTTCTCAAACTAGACACTCTAATGTACTTGTCCTATTGCTCAGTTGTGCACCGGGGCCTCCCACTCCTCTTTCTATTCTGGTTAGGGCCAGTTTGCGCTGTTCTGTGAAGGGAGTATTACACAGTTTTGTACGAGTTCTTCAGTTTCTTGGCAATTTCACGCATAGAATAGCCTTCATTCCTCAGAACAAGAACAGACTGATGAGTTTCAGAAGAAAGTTCTTTGCTTCTGGCCATTTTGAGCCTGTAATAGAACCTACTAATGCTGATGCTCCAGATACTCAACTAGTCAAAAGAAGGCTAGTTTTAGGCTAGCTTCAATCAGGACAACAGTTTTCAGCTATGCTAACATAATTGCAAAAGGGTTTTTTAATGATCAATTAGCCTTTTAAAATTATAAACATGGATTAGCTAACACAACGTGCCATTGGAACACAGGAGTGATGGTTGCTGATAATGGGCCTCTGTACACCTATGTAGATATTCCATTAAAAATCAGCCGTTTCCAGCTACAATAGTCATTTACAACATTAACAATGTCTACACTGTATTTCTTATCAATTTGATGTTATTTTAATGGACTTTCTTTTTTGCTTTTCTTTCAAAAACAAGGACATTTCTAAGTGACCCCAAACTTTGAACGGTAGTGTACTAACAGTGCCTTCAGAATGTTTTCATACCCTTTGACTTATTCCACAGTTTGTTGTGTTACATCCTGAATTCCAAATGAATTAAGCATGTTTTTCTCACCCATCTAACGTTACACATGATAGCCCATAATGGCAAAGTAAAAACATGTTTTTAGAAATGTTGGCAAATTTATTGAAATTGAAATACAGAAATATTAAATTTACATTATTATTCACACCCCTGAGTCAATACATGCTAGAAATAACCTTTGGCAGCTATTCAAGCTGTTAGCCTTAGTGGGTAAGTCTCTAAGAGCTCTACACACCTGGATTGTACAATATTTGCCCTGTATAAAATAAAATACAATTCTTCAAGCTCTGTCAAATTGGTTGTTGAACATTGCTAGACAACCATTTTCAAGTCTGGACATATATTTTCAAGCAGATTTAAATCAAAACTGTAACATGGCCACACAGGAGCATCCAGTGTCTTCTTGGTAAGCAACTTCAGTGTAAATTGGGCATTGTGTTTTAGGTTATTGTCCTGATGGAAGGTGAATTCATCTCCCATTGTCTGGTGGAAAGCAGGAGCCATTACGTACATTTATTATCCTGAAAAACTCCACAGTCCTTAACGATTACAAGCACACTCATAACATGATGCAGCCACCACTATTTTTGAAAATATGAATAGTGGTGGTACTCAGTAATGTGCTGTATTGGATTTGCCACAAACATAACACTTTGTATTCAGGACAAAACATGTATTTATATATTTATACTTTACTGCCTTGTTTCCAAAAGGATGCATGTTTTGTACACTTTTTTCTTTCACTCTGTCAATTAGGTTAGTATTGTGGAGTAACTACAATGTTGTTTACTCCTATCACAACCGTTAAACTCTGTAACTGTTTAAGGGCTCTATTTTAACAAAACTAACACATTGGTCAATCTAAGCACTGGGAGGTAGTGCTATAGGTTCAGGGGTGTGTCAGATTTGTTTTTGCTATTTTCACTATTACAATTATCGGCACACTTTCTGGCTTTGTCACGAAAGGACTTTGATAAATAAACAAGTTGTGGGTGTGTCGATGCTTGGCCCCTTACTGGCCAATCAGAACGTGCTCCATGGTGAAATATGTGGTTCCTTCATGTTGTGTATTTACAGTCTTATGTATTGCCTTGGAATCAACTCCAATGATAGTCCGTTATAGTTTGTTAAATGGCTTACAGAAACGGAATAACAAAATGTAGACCTATCTTTGCTAAATAGTTAAAGTTGCACTATGCAGAAATCGCTCCGCCATTTCCTGGTAGCTAAAACTCTAATAGTTCGCCTAATTTCAGTTTATGTGACAAAATAAGCTAGTATAGTGTAGGGAATTATTGTACCATTTGAACCGCTGTGAAATATATTTTCCATTACCAAAAATATTGTTGTTTCAGCTGTGAAGCTGGTGTACAAAACCGAAAGTAAAAGATGCAAAAAAATAAAATAAATTCAACGGGAGGCATAGAAATAGCTTTCAAGTAGAATGATAGATCTACAACTCACATTTCTATGTGAATTTGGTCGGGTTGCCCAAAACATTACATATTGCCACTTTAACTTGAAACCATTTGCAGTCCACATTGTTCTAAGTAATTGCATGTCTTCAATAGCATTCACACTGATATAGGGGCTAGGCCTACTGTAAATTGCATTATGGCTGAGCAGGGACATGCCAAACATTGTCAATAAGCAAGATTACATCCATAGTTGATAAGGCCTAAAAAGAGAATGAATAATTCTGATCAAATTCTTAAAATAAAAATGTTTTAAACAACCTGTTTTAAATAGGCTATGTCACACTTACAGGCACCATCATTTCTCCACGTGGTCATATAATATTAAAACAACGCAGACTATGGAGGGTTTTACGCACATACAGTAGCTGGACAAATATCCTATATAAATAGAAAAGGAGAATGTCCACTCACCGTTATACTGCTCCCAAACAGAACTGGGTTTTACTAACATAATGGGAACCATTTCAGAGACCAGATAGTATTCACACATCTACAGAAGTTGCATTGCAAGCGCGCCACGGACGTTGTCACCATAATACCAAGAAGGTGAATCATTCTAAGAAGTTTAGTTGTAATAAAAATGTAACCAAAAACAACAACAAGAATAAATACATGTAAAATCTAATAATATTATAAAATCACCAGGATAAAAAGACAGGAATTGCTGTTGAATCAGGCTTCTTTATATTAGGCCTAAAGGACAGCTTGGGTTTTGAACATACTGTATGAAACGGAAAACAAGCTGCTTTTACAGGTTATAGATACATTATAAATAAGAAGTTCACCCTATTGACTGAGGTTCTCATCTCTCCTTTCATGGTGCGCATGGGCACCAAGCCTACATCATGGAGGGGGTTTACGCATGTCCAAAACGGGACCTGCATGGCTATAATAATGTGTGGCTGCCTGCAGTGCACAGATAAAAAGGAAATGTCAGCTCACTGTTTTACTCCTCTCAAACTTGATATTTTAAAACTTCTTCTTAATAGGGGGCGCCATTTCCACTTTGGGAAAAAATCGTGCCCAAATTAAACTGCCTCGTACTCTGTTCTAGATCATACAATATGCATATTATTATCACTATTGGATAGAAAACACTCTGACGTTTCTAAAATTGTTTGAATTATATCTGTGAGTAAAACAGAACTCATTTGGCAGCAAACTTCCATACAAGAAGTGAAAATTCTGAAAATGAGGCTCTGTGTCAGGGCCTGCCTATTCAACTGGCTTATATTTATGGATCTGTATGCACTTCATACGCCTTCCACTAGATGTCAACAGGCAGTAGAAAGTTGAATGGGGTGTCTAGCTTGATGTGAGGCCGAATGAGAGCTTTTGGAGTGACAGGTCCGCTCTTTTGTCAGTTTTCAACGGCGCACAGGGGAACTCCACATTGTCTTCTGAAATGCGTTACGTATACACGACGGAATGCTCCGGCTCTGATATTATTGGATATATATGAAAAAACATCATAAAGTAGGATTTTCAACCGAGTTTGACCAGTTTATTCGACGTTTATTGGGAATTTCTGAATTTTTCGTTCCAGGCGCCAAGAGTTGATGGGCATGTTCGTGCCACAATGCTAGCCAAAGTTGCTAATTCGACAGAAGAAATGGACATTCTAAAACCAAACAACGATTTATTCTGGAACTAGGACTCCTTGCACAACATTCTGATGGAAGATCAACAAAGGTAAGAGAATATTTATGATGTTATTTCGTATTTTTGTGTTTTATGTTGGCTCCAACAAGGCGGAGAATTGTAGGGCGCTGTCTCACAATACTGCATGCTGTATGTTGTACTAAAGTTATTTAAAAAAATCTAACACAGTGGTTGCATTAAGAACCAGTGTATCTTTCATTTGCTGTACAACATGTATTTTTTAGTAAAGTTTATGATGAGTTCTTTGGTTAGATTAGGTGACTGTCCAAAATATCTCTGGACATTTTGGTGTATTGTGGCTACGTATTCACAATGTAAAACCACGATTTGCAGCTCTAAATATGCACATTTTCGAACAAAACATAAATGTATTGTATAACATGATGTTATAAGACTGTCATCTGATGAAGTTGTCCAAGGTTAGTGATTCATATCTCTATTTCTGGGTTTTGTGAAAGCTATGTTGGCGGTGAATAAATGGCGTTGTGTGTTTGGCTATTGTGGTGAGCTAATAAAAATATATATTGTGTTTTCGCTGTAAAACACTTAAAAAATCGGAAATATTGTCTGGATTCACAAGATGTTTATCTTTCATTTGCTGTACACCATGTATTTTTCATAAATGTTTTATGGTGAGTATTTATGTATTTCACGTTGCTCTCTATAATTAGCTTTGGTGCTATTTGTGATGGTGGCTGCAATGTAAAACTACGATTTATACCTCAAATATGCACATTTTCGAACAAAACATAAATGTATTGTATAACATGATGTTATAAGACTGTCATCTGATGAAGTTGTTCAAGGTTAGTGATTAATTTTATCTCTATTTGTGCGTTTTGTGAAAGCTACCTATGCGGTGGAAACATGGTGAAAACATGGCGTTGTGTGTTTGGCTATTGTGGTGAGCTAATATAAATACATATTGTGTTTTCGCTGTAAAACATTTTAAAAATCGGAAATGATGGCTGGATTGGACTTGTGATTTCATGAAATTATATTTTATGATATTCCCTGTCGCGTTAGGCTAGGCTATGCTAGTCAGCTTTTTTGATGAGGAGGATCCCGGATCCGGGAGGGAGACTCATTATTAATAAAGTTGTGGCGATTAAGATTTATTTCCAAGCTGTCTCAAGCGCCAAACCCTTTATCAACAGTCTTGACTACTTCACGACTGCATTGGGCAGACCTAAAAAAAAGCCTTAAATGAGATGAGCGGAGGCTATGCTTGGTTTTAAATGTTTTTAACTGAATTGGGAAAACAACAGTTATTTTTTATGTTTCTAAATACAAAGTATACAGGCACCAAAAGCACATCAGGCTACTACTCTTTCATTTGCATATACGCACTGTACATCACAGCTGGATAGGCTACGTTTCTGCTTTCAGCTACGTTACTGCTAAAACCATTTTTTTGTTGGTCTTAAATATCCCTATCAGCGCTGCTTGAAATTAGTACTTTGCATCATGTTTTTAAGAACACGCCCCAAATATGTTCCCCTCCCATCTTGGCGCAAGCGAGCTGATATAACACAAATGCCAGTGCACCAGTTTTTAAATGACAAAATTGGAAACTAACGTGTGTTTAACACTAGTGCTGCCTTAACGCCAGCCCATAAAATAGAGCCCATTGGCTCTCTGGTCTGTGTGGTTGAATATGTGTTTGAAATTCACTGCTCGACTGTGGGACCTTACAGATAACTGTAAGTATGGGGTACAGAGATGAGGTAGTCATAAAAAAATTATGTTAAGCATTATTATTGCACATAGAGTCCATGCAACTTATAATGTGACTTGCTAAGCAAATGTGGCCGACCGGCTCGATTTGGGGGAACAGCTCACTCTGACCATTTTACTCACCCTAGCAGAGCTGGTTAGGCTGTTATCCAGAGCGTTGGTGACTGCAACTGTGCTGCTGGCAACAATTTAATTACGCTTTTTGCCATCGTTTACTGACTCCGGCCATATTCAATGGGTATTGAGCATTCGTAAATTCGTAACTAATTCTGCACTCTGGCACACTCAGACGAGAGTGCTCTGAAATCGGAGTAGATAGCCAGAGCGAATTTACAAGCTACGTCTATCAACAGCTGTCATGTCGCAGTGACATCATGAACATTCTATTGAAATTGATTATTTTGTTAAGACATGTAGCTAGCTAGCTAAACAATGAACCATAATCCCAACTCATGACATTACTACCCTGCATGAATCTGCAGGTAGCTAACCAACAGAGTTTAATGTTAAATAGTTAACGTTAGGCTATACCTAGCAAAGCAAATGTCTCTACACTACACAGATCATACTCGTAACGTTAGCGAGCCAGCCAACTAACGTTAGCTAGCTAGCTAACAGTACACTTTAACTTGAAATGAAAAGAACTTTCTGACAAAATTAAAAACTTGTAATATCTGAAAATATAGCTAGCTAGACTATCTTACCAGTAGACATGGATGGACGCTTCTCCTTCTCGGTCACAGATGCCTGGTTTCCCTTAGTTTGAAGATGTAATCTGGAGACAGGTTTTACAACAGCCTTCTGTGTGTTCTCTTTTCCACTCCGTCTGCAAATTTGCAATCAAACGGCAAGATTTTCTCTATCTCCTTAGCTATCATACACTAATTCCAATGATTTCAAAACTCAGTCCTCCAGAAAGTAGAGAGCAATACTTATGCAGTTACTACTCTATATATTTTTTTAAAAGCCGCGTTAGACACGATTACCCACACACACTGACCAGCTCAAATAGACTACGCAGACCAATCCAAACACATCTCTCGGCATGTCCATCCCACTCATTATCTCAGCCAATCAAGGCTAGCGGGAAGGTTGCTGACTTTTTCTGTGGCTAAACCAACTAGGCTCGTAATTTAAGAATGGTATTGGTATTTACAGATGACATACAAGTTTGTTATTAAAGCAGATGAAAGTTCACATGTTCCAGAACACATTTCTGCCAAAAAACGCATTTTGTCTTTCCTGTGAAGTAGTGACGTGCGACATACACCTAGTTTCCTGAAACGAGTCACAAATTGTTACTCCCAAACTTATTTAGACTTCCCACAAGAAAGGGGTTGAATACTTATTGACTCAAGCAATTTCAGATTTTCATTTTTGATTAATTTATAAACATTTCTAAAAAAATATATAATTCCACTTTGACATTATGAAGTATTGTGTGTAAGCCAGTGACCAACAATCTCAAATTAACCATTATAAATTCAGGCTGTAACAAAACAAATTGTGGAAAAGTCAAGGGATGTGAATACTTTAAGGCACTATATTTACATTACAATGTAGCTATTCAGCAGCTGTTCCCATCCAGAGCGACCCACAGCTAGTGCATTCAGCTTAAGACAGCCAGGTAAGACAACCACATATCTCAGTCGCATCCCAACCACGTATCACATACAGTGCATTCGAAAAGTATTCAGACCCCTTGACTTTTTCCAAATGTTGTTACTTTACAGCCTTATTCTAAAATAGATTCCATTTATTTCCTCATCAATCTACACAAAACACCCCCATACTAACAAAGCAAAAACAGTTTTGTAGAAATTGTTGCAAATTTAATACAAATAAAAAACTGAAATATCACATTTACATAAGTATTCAGACCCTTTATTTAGTACTTGTTGAAGCACCTTTGGCAGCGATTACAGCCTCAAGTCTTCTTGATACAGGCACACCTGTATTTGGGGAGTTTCTCCCATTCTTCTCTGCAGATCCTCTCAAGCTCTGTCAAGTTGGAACATCCACATTAATGTAGAAATGTTAAAAACATCCTTATTTACAATAAAAGTTACTCCAAAATGACAATACACCATTCATCATTCAGTTCATTGGTCAAAACACAACCCAAAAAACCCTGTCAAGTTGGAAGGGGAGTGTCGCGGGACAGTTATTTTCAGATCTCTCCAGAGATATTCAATCTGGTTCAAGTACGGGCTCAGGCTGGGCCACTCAAGGACATTCAGAGACTTGTCCCAAAGCCACTCCTGCATTGTCTTGGCTGTGTGCTTAGGGTCGTTGTCCTGTTGGAAGGTGAACCTTCACCCCCAGTCTGAGGTCCTGAGTGCTCTGCAGCAGGTTTTGATCAAGGATCTCTCTGTACTTTGCTCCGTTCATCTTCCCCTCGATCCTGACTAGTCTCCCAGTCCCTGATGCTGAAAAACATCTCCACAGCATGATGCTGCCAGCACCATGCTTCACCGTAGGGATGGTGCCAGGTTTCCTCCAGACTTGACGCTTGGCATTCAGGCCAAAGAGTTCAATCTTGGTTTCATTAGGCTAGAGAATCTTATTTTTCATGGTCTGAGAGTCTGTATGGGCCTTTTGGCAAACTCCAAGCAGGCTGTCATGTGCCTTTTACTGAGGCATGGCTTACGTCTGGCCACTCTACCATAAAGGCCTGATTGGTGTAGTGCTGCAGAGAATGGTTGTCTTTCTGGAAGGTTCTCCCATCTACACAGAGGAACTCTGGAGCTCTGTCAGAGTGACCATTAGATTCTTGGTCACCATTTAAGCATGATCGAGACCACTGTGTTTTGGGGGACCTACAATACTGAAGAAATTGTTTGGTACCCTTCCCCAGATCTGTGCCTTGACACAATCCTGTCTCGGAGCTCTACAGACAATTCCTTCGACCTCATGGGTTGGTTTTTGCTCTGACATTCACTGTCAACTGTGGGACCTTATTGACAGGTGTGTGCCTTTCCAAATCATGTCCAATCAATTGAATTTACCACAGGTGGACTCCAATCAAGTTGTAGAAACATCTCAAGGATGATCAATGGAAACAGAATGCACCTGAGCTCAATTTCAAGTATCATAGTAAAGGGTCTGAATACTTACGTAAATAGGCGTATTTATGTTTACATTTTTTATGAATTTGCAAAAATGTCTAAAAACCTAATTTCTCTTTGTCATTTTGGGGTATTGTGTGTAGATTTTATTTGAATACATTTTAGAATAAGGCTGTAAAGTAACAACATTTGGAAAAAGTCAAGGGGTCTGAATTGTTTCCGAATGCACTGTAGATAATACAATACATAATAGAATACAATACAATATACAATACAAAATGCATAAAAATGTATGTGTCTCTTCACAGTTGAAATGGACAAGGTGACACTGATATCTTCCAGTTGCTATGTCTGTATTTAAGGAGAGGGGATAGAAGGGAAGAGAGGGAGAGAGAAGGGAAGAGACGGAGAGAGAAGGGAAGAGAGGGAAAGAGAAGGGAAGAGAGGGAGAGAGAGAAGGGAAGAGAGGGGGATAGAAGGGAAGAGAGGGGGATAGAAGGGAAGAGAGGGAGAGAGCAGGGAAGAGAGGGGGATAGAAGGGAAGAGAGGGGGATAGAAGGGAAGAGAGGGAGAGAGAAGGGAAGAGAGGGGGATAGAAGGGAAGAGAGGGGGATAGAAGGGAAGAGAGGGGGATAGAAGGGAAGAGAGGGAGAGAGAAGGGAAGAGAGGGGGATAGAAGGGAAGAGAGGGGGATGGAAGGGAAGAGAGGTAGAGAGAAGGGAAGAGAGGGAGAGAGAAGGGAAGAGAGGGGGATAGAAGGGAAGAGAGGGGGATAGAAGGGAGGAGAGGGAGAGAGAAAGAAAGGGAATGGTAGAGAAAAGGGGAATAGTATATTTGAAAAAACAACAGAAAATGATCATGGAGAGTGCTGGAAATATCAAGTATGATGTTGGCAAGGATCTGAGCAAAAAGATAAGGGGAGCTGAGAGATGGAGAGGACTAGTTATCTTTGGCAGAGGCAAGCGTCAGGGACAGACATACTGTATAGTTGGAGCGCTTCAAATCCCTACAGTGAACAGCTTGCACTCGGGTTGTGCAATTGTAACACATTCCACACCCACCCTCCCAATTCCCCATTAAAACATGCTTTATTTCTTTCATGAAGTGTGTTTTACACTATCACTCGAGCTTTGTAGGATTCCTAACCTACTCCAACCTCTCAAATCTCTCATGGTGCAAAACAGCCATACAAAATCACACAACAACTTGGCCCAAGGAGAATATTTGAACTCTGACACCATAGAAAGATCCTGGCGTGATCATTAGGAAACAAAAGAAAACAAACTCAGTTGGAAGTTCGCTTTTTCCTCTTCAAATCTCCTGCCAGCTTGAAGGCTCCAGGCTTGCATTAGCATAATACCCCCGTCTTCCTTTCGTCTCCGTTCCTATTGGACACAAACATTTATCCCACTTAACATCTGTCTCATGAACCTGCTGAACTTGCTGCGTCATTATCTCTGGGCTGTGAAGCAGCGATAGTGGCCATCATTAAATCTTCATGCGTCTTGTCGTGAGACGATTCTGCAGTGGGAGATCTGGGGTAGCGGCAAGAGAGGAGGCTGAAGCGGAGGAGACTTGGTGGTAGGTTTGTATCCAGCTGTTTCTCCTAGGAAGCGTTGACCCTTTTTTGTAATGGGCTCCTAGAACGGTGCAGAGAGATGATTGGCCTACCGCAGTACTGTTAGCACCCCATGAATTAAAGATGAGCTCAAATTATTCTTCCAGATTGAACTGACTGGAACAGATTTCCAATTTGCATTTTATTTGAAAGCCCATAACCGTCACATCCGGAATTGGCAGGACCATACGTTTTTGACACATTTTTGGGTCAGGATTCAAGCCATCTCTTGAACAAAACGGAGGCCCATTTGAATACTAACTGCAAATATGAGTTAACTGTTCCAACTAGCAGGCTCCATTCACTGGGTCCAGCCCATATCCCATTATAGAGCATTATGTTCTCCTAACATGGGTCTGGTCCAGGTCCTGAGTGGAGGTAGAGGACCACCTTGGCAATCCATATAGACTAGATCAGAAGTGGCACTCTTCAGTTTGGACCAAACACAACACACTACTGCCAAATGGACTTATCAGCTGTTATATCAGTCCTGAGAAGATATTAGACAGACAGACTAACACTGTTCTAAGAGGTTTACACTTACCAGCATGATATACTGTGCCCAATCCTTGCCCCATGAAACATCTAATCTACCTATTCAAGCATCCAATTGCTCACTTGGGGAAAAGCTGCAACTCAAAGTCGCTCCATGGCGCCAATGTGTAGGCACCTAATTCTCTTGCAAAACAAAATATTTTCCACATCAACACTCAGGTGACCATCTGGTCAACATCCTGGTAAGTGATATTCATGAGATCCATGGTGGATGGAGGTTAATGCATCCTCCGAGGCCACCGTGAAAACACTGTCAGGAGGTCCGGAGTTTTGGATGGCTGCCACCATGTAAATGCTGGTCATTATCTTCTCAGAGAGAGAGTGAAGTGGTTCTGATGAAAACAGCATCAAGCTTCCTCAGCCACAAAGTCATAAACCCGCCTACTTCAAAAATGTATGTTCTTCAAATTTGATTTTAAACCTGAACCACACTGCTAACCTTATGCCTAACCCTAACCCCTTTCGGTATTTCCAATCTTGACTTTGTGGCTGTGGAATCTAGTGGAAACCAGCATAATGCTCTCAGATGTATCTGTATCTCTTCATGCAATCTGCCTGCAATCTGCCTGCCCAGAGATAGGAGAGGTGTGAGGTTGGGGGAGTGGTGTGAGGAATATTCATGAGCCTTTTGTGGACATTTTCCATTCTTCTTTTTTCCCCTCTTTTCTTCACCCGAATGAGGCGCTGTTCCTCGAGGGGGTAGGTAGCTTCCTAAAGGTCAGAGACATCGTGGGCCCAGGCTCAGCAGTAATGAGGCTTGTTAAAGGTTACCTGCATTAGATCAACACCGTCCCACAGCGTTTTCAATCTCTCAGGAGAGAAAGAAAGTGAGGGTGTAAATAAAAATATGCCAAATCTGTTGCTGTTAGCCATTCCTCTCTCGTGACCTTCCAGTCAAACCTCTAGAGTAACATTATCTATTACAGACCTTTCACGGATCTGCTAAAAGCCCATACAGTGGGATGGTAATAATATGTTGGCTCAACCAGACTCCTGGAGTTGCTGCTCTTCCATTTACACCTGCTTCAGTCTAACAGGTTCTTTGGCAAAAACATGACATTTACAACAGCAACGTAAGATAGATGAAAACATTTATATCCTATAAAGTGTGGACTTCCTTAAGGGGACATATTGTTCCACATCACTCTTTGGTGCCTCTTTATAAACATAATTCCTGAGAACAAAATAACAATTCAACGAGTCGCTGTGTAGCCTATTGTGTCTGAATCACATCCAATTACTGCTTTGAAACATTAATTCTGAGTAAACTAATTACAGAGAAGTGATTTATAAGCCAGGCAAACAGAATGAGAAATGTGCTTAACCGAGCATGGTGCTGCATGCATGAGTTAACACCACAATCCCAGCCTCTTCATCATCCTCACGCATGCTCCCGTGTTAGTGGGCAGAGATAGAGACGGCCAGTGTGGATGTATTTTGATCTGGCCAGAGGGGCCTCACTAACATCACATACAGGCACACAAAAAGAGCAACCAAAGAGCTCAAACACCACAGTGATCAAAGCAAGCTCTTCATTACTTTTACCATCCCATGAATTCTTTATGCCAGTGGTGTTTATGTGTGTGTTGCGAGAGAGAACACACGATGTAGAGAGATGTGATGAGGAGCAATCATCTGAAATGTAAAGCCGTTCATTCTCCATTATGTTTCACTTCCCTCGTCCACTTTGGAAAGTCTTGGATTACCTCCTGCTTGTGAATGTGTGCCCTTGAAGATGTTAACACGGCACACACACAATAATAGCAAGAGAGAGCGAGACAAATCAACCCGACTGCACTCCTCTCTGTTCCATGTCTTCCTGTTTGATTTCAGCTGTTAGCGTTTTTCTCTTTGTGAGCTGCAGCTTCCTAGCGTGCTCAGGCATGAAAGTACTAGGTTAATGGTTTGTAGGCTGTGTTTTAGAGCACACTGTCTGCTCCTTCAGCTGGCATCACTATTATGGCTCATAACACGAGTACCGTTCATAGCAGTTATTTTGGTAACTTTTAACAACAGTTTACAGTG
Organism: Salvelinus fontinalis; assembly: GCF_029448725.1. Taxonomy (NCBI): domain Eukaryota; kingdom Metazoa; phylum Chordata; class Actinopteri; order Salmoniformes; family Salmonidae; genus Salvelinus; species Salvelinus fontinalis. The sequence goes on along the minus strand of NC_074666.1, from coordinate 78,990,846 downwards.
CTCTAAACAGCCAGTGTCCAGCATCATTTGTGTTGGAAAACTGAGATAATTACTCAGACTGAACAATACTCATCCTAATCCGATATTTAAGTACATTGAGAAAAGTGAGAGAGAAATATCCTTGTGAGATTATGCAACAGTTACCTTTCTGCAAAGAAACAGAATTAGAAGATATTTCAGAGCCTTTCATAGGAATAATATTTTCTACTAAATGTGTATGGCTAGTTATTTTGGCTTAAAACAAATCAGTATGTCATTGAAGCAAAAGCATTGTATTTAGAGAGCTGAAGTCTATGATAGAAAACGTTGTGCTGAGAACCAACTGTGAATGAGTCATGCAACTCAGACATTTAAATAACACTCAGTGTGAAAGGAGCAGCACTATAAGGAGCTATTACAATAACGACCTTTGTATAATCTAAAAAGAATCAAAGTAATAGAATTCAGACTTAATGTGGTCACGTTGACATGGAAGGAGGACTGGCTCTACGACTTGGCAAAGCCTGGCATGGACCCCCCAGATAGAATTTGTGCCCCCCCCCCCCCCCCCAAGTGTTGTTTCCCCATAAACATAACAGATGGTATATGAATTACAATGCCCGGTTTTTCCAGTGTAGCGCAGACCAGGACAAAGGCTATAAGCCAGGTGTGTGTGCTCGAGATCTGAGGAAGGGGGAGGGAGGGGGCACTAATTTAAAATCCTCCAAATGCATTCTGATTTGACACCTAGCCATGCAATGTCATGAGGTGCCACCTTCATTACCTTGATAAGGAAGCTCATTGGATGCCACCCAGGGCGGGTTCAAATTGACCGTTTTTTTCTCACAGAGAGTGAAAAAAGTTCTTTTGCAGACAGTTAATAATAGACTAGCTAGCAGCTACTAGCTTTGTTAAGTGTTGGTAGCAGCGCGCTGAATAATTATAGCTGGCTAAGCTTTGATCAGCATGGATATCTGAACATGGCTGGGCACTGCCAACAGCAACGGGACCGAGGACCACCATGTAGAGAGGTATACCGAGCTCACCTGACCACCGAGGTTGAGGAGCCTGGCAGGAAATGTAATACCCACCCATCCCCCACGTTTCCTGCTGACCAACAAGATGGAGAAGAGCCAGGGCCTAGCACTAGCAGCACGAGGGTAACATCACAAAAAGTACCAGCACCTCCGTTACCTTAGCCAGTAGCACCTGACAACCTGTTGGATCTAACCTAAACTGAACCAGTGGAAACTGAGTTTATTGTGTCTCGCACATTGTTGCAAAGTGAAATCGCCACCACAGCCAGCAACAACAAATGGACCCCACTCAGTATTCCTCAAAAATACAGAGGGTCTTTGTCAGCAATGCCAACTGTGTTTTAGGCACTGAGACATTGATTAACATGTTTATACAGCAATGTGTAGAAATTCCTTCTCTACCCTGAAGAACGTATTCAGTGAACACAGACTGCATGTTACATCAGATCAATGAAAAGCTGAGCTTGTCCAGCTGGCATTTGAGAGTGACCTGACAAGTACATTTCACCAGGAAGGAGATTGGAATCAGAAACTTCTCATGAGGTTCAACACAGCATGGAGGAGGCTACAAATGGTAAGCTACAACCTTTATGGCCATGAATTATTCATAATTTTTTTAATGTAATGTATAGTTTAGGTCTTTGCATTTTACTCTAACTAATATTTGAGATGTATTTGTGATTCTTAATGTCACTGCTTGCTTTTGCGCGTCCAATTGCTATTGATAGATATACAGGTTTCTGTTATTTTATGGGTATAGGGACAATGACTGGAACGAATTTCAAAAATCGCTGAAGTTGGAGACTTATATCTCCCTCACTAACTTTAAGCATCAGCTATCTGAGCAGCTTACCGATCGCTGCAGCTGTACATAGCCCATCCTTAAATAGCTCACCCAACTACCTACCTCATCCCCATATTGTTTTATTTACTTTTTTGCTCTTTTGCACACCAGTATTTCTACTTGCACATCTATCACTTCATTGTTAATTTGCTAAATTGTAATTACTTCGCTACTATGGCCTATTTATTGCCTTACCTCCTTACTCCATTTGCACACACTGTATATAGATTTTTCTATTGTGTTATTGACTGTACTTTTGTTCATCCTATGTGTAACTTTGTGTTGTTTTTTGTCACGCTGCTTTGCTTGATCTTGGTAAGGTCGCAGTTGTAAATGAGAACTTGTTCTCAAATGGCCTACCTGGTTAAATAAAGTTGAAATATATATATTTTTAATGACCAATCTATTGGTTATGATCTGAGGTGAGCCCTGGTACAGTGCCCCTGTTGTCCGGTTGTCCACACCGGTGGTGCTGAAATGGGCAGTGCATCTAACTATATAGAAGTAACCTTCTGTCCATGGTCCTGAATAGATGGATACAGTGTGTGCTGTTTTAATGAGCACATCTTGGGCTACCAGTCTTCACAGGGCTTCTCTTCACAACAGTTGTTGTGTATATGGCTGCATTTCAGATAGGACTACATTTTTGTAAATGTTGTTTGTCACGGTAATGGGACAAACACTGTATGTAGCCTACTAAAAGAAGTAGGCAACTTTCACTCTGTTATCATTCATTTGCAGTACACAGTCTTTGTGTGATAGGCTACTGTAAAAGTGGTGTCAAGACTATGAAAACGACTCATAGCCTACTTTTTACCCCCTCCCTGTTCTCTTGCTATAGTGTGCTGCTCTCAGAATAGGTTTTTACTCTTATTCGCGGCAGATTCAAATTGGCTACTGCCAGGTAGGTCATTTCACATCAGCTATGACTATAGAATATGCACTTAGTTTGATTTAGTTTGCTTTTCTGTAACTCCCACACAGAAAATATTGCTCACCTGGAGAAGTGGTGGCTGGGCTACGCTTATTGCGTAGTGTCACAAATTTGACAGAAATGTAGCCTATAGTTGTAATGATTGAAGTTGAAGCTATGAAGCCTGTAAGATTCTTTGATAGCCTAGTGGTGCTCATTCTGTAGAGCTGATCTGGGCGTGCTGGTAGGCCAAATGATGTGTAGGCCTACTACAGCTACAGCTGCATTTCAGATACACAAGTCGTACTGTGGCACATTTCTTTCTTGTTTCATTATATACTGAACAAAAATATAAACACAACATGCAACTATTTCATTGATTTTAGTTAGTTACAGTTCATTTGAGGAAATCAGTCAAATGAAATAAATGAATTAGGCCCTAATCTATTGATTTTATGACTGGGAATGCAGATATGCAACTGTTGGTCACAGATAATAAAAAAAATAGGTCTCACAATGGGATCTCGTCATGGAATTTTTGTGCATTCAAATTTCCATTGATAAAATGCTATCGGTTTATTGTCAGTAGCTTATGCCTGCCTATACCATAATCCCACCGTTGCACTCTGTTCACAACGTTGACATCAGCAAACTGGTGGCCCACACAACGCCATACACGTGGCCTGCGGTTGTGAGGCCGGTTGGACGTACTGCCAAATTCTCTGCTCTGGTGGACATTCCTGCAGTCAGCATGCCAATTTCACAATCCCTCAAAACTTGAGACATCTGTGGTATTGTGTTGCGTGACAAAACTGCACATTTTAGAGAGGCCTTGTCTCCAGCACAAGGTGCACCTGTGTAATGTTCATGCTGTTTAATCAGCTTCTCGATATGCCACAAATGTCAGGTGGATTGATTATCTTGGCAAAGGGAAAATGCTCACCAACAAGGATGTAAACATATTTGTACAATATCTGTAAGATAAATAATCTTTTTGTGCATATGGAACATTTCTGGGATCTTTTATTTCAGCTCATGAAACATGGAACTAGCACTTTACATGTTACATTTATATTTTTGTTCAGTGTAGAAAGCGATGTGTACGGATCCATTTCAGATCAATTTGTTAACATTTGAACAGAAGTAGGACCAATCTACTTTGTGCTATCAGGCTCTAAAACAGCAATAGTTGTTACTCCCATGGTTTTAAAAAGTCCCCTCAGGCATGTCATCCTTGTGCCGGGCCTGCTATTACTATAGGGTCTGATTGTAATTTCCCTCCCTGAGCAAGTCATTCATGTTTTCCAACTACAATTAGGGCATCATATTCTCTCATAAAAATAAACATTTACATACAATCTCTGGCAGTGGGTGGAGCAATTCCAACTGACTGGCCTCGACTACATCATAGAGGTTTCAGGAAGACATGTAGATACGGTTTTATCATTTGGCACATACTGTACACTAGAGTTCCAAGTCTAACTAAACACTCAACTGAGAGTACAACAGTTAAAGCACTTAAACATTTACAAACAGACCAAAAAACTGTAATAGATGACACAGTGGGTGAATATGCAATGTGCTTCCACTGATACATAACTATAGCTGTTCCTAAAGTCATCAAATAGAGTCACTATTTTATGGAATCAAATCTTGCACTGCAAGTGATTACCATTCTGAACATTTCCTCCTATAATGCAAATCATGAAGTCTCGCTCTCAAAACCCTCTGAAATATCTCTCTTCTGAGAAATACAATATCTCCAAGTCAAACAAAAAACAGACGATCAACATTATCTTCTTTCATTAACGGAAAGCTGCCTGGCCTGACCCCTCTTTGGACATCCACATCACAACAGGTTTTCTCCTGCCTTCTATTTGACCCTCTTCCAGCCCTTTCCTCTGCTCCAGCTACACATCAGGAGATAAGGGTCTACTGCAGAGCCTTCCTGTAATGTGGACCTTCTGAATGAAAGAGCCAGCCCACTCGTGTGGCTGTGGGCCCGTAAGCCACTGCAGCACTCCACTGGTCCTCATTAACCAGCTTTGGTTGGCCACTAATGTTTTTCAAAACCTCTCTGCTCTACAACATGCTGTTAGGCCCCATGGAAAGTAGCACACTTTATGCAAAGGCCTTATGAATTGATCATTTGAAGAGAGTCATTGGTTCAGCTACAGCGGACAACATGCTGGATTAGACGTGAAGGACAGAGTAGATTAGATCCGTAGAATGCAGATGAGGCAGCATGGCTCCCTGTGAATGCTGAGTGGTTATTTGAGCCATTTGTTTATAAACTGTGTGGACTATTATCTGTGGTGGGCAGATAGGATTGAAGTGAGGGGATAGCAGAGAGCCTGTTAAGCTCTACAGAGGTTTGAAGTAAATAACATTGTTTTCATGGGCATGTCAACAAGCAACATCATCTACTACCTGCCTAAATCAGCCACCTCACTTTACGGTCCAATCTTATGAAAATAATGAGTTTCAGAATGACATGCTTCCCACAAGGCAGCATGACATTGTCAGTGATACATTTTGAGTTTAATGACATAAACCACCCATTTAATTTGCATTGCCCATAATAGATTATTATGGCCTCAAATGTGAATCAAGCCATCAAGCCCTAAATCAGGGCTATTCAACTCTTACCCTACGAGGTCCTGGTGGATATCTGTTCTACCTGATAATTAATTGCACAAACCTGGTGTTCCGGGTCTAAATCAGTCCCTGATTAGAGGGGAAGAATGGAAGTACACAGGGGAACTGGCTTCGAGGTCTAGAGTTGAGTTTGACGGCACTATATGTTCCACAATACTACTAATTACCTGATAGACAAATAGCAATCATTTCTGCACCGCAGTTGCCATGACTACAATGTTTATATTCAGTATTCCAGCTCTAAAGTTTAGAAAGTTAAGTTATTCTGTATGTTTTAGAGAGCTATGTAACTTCAACAAACTATACCCACGCACGGATCTGAAGGTGAGGTAGCAACATTACAAACTGCACCGAAAACTTTTTCTGGAAATGAAATGTGTCACTGCGTGCTAAATGAAATGTGTCACTGCGTGCTAAATGAAATGTGTCACTGCGTGCTAAATTAAATGTGTCACTGCGTGCTAAATGAAATGTGTCACTGCGTGCTAAATGAAATGTGTCACTGCGTGCTAAATTAAATGTGTCACTGCGTGCTAAATGAAATGTGTCACTGCGTGCTAAATGAAATGTGTCACTGCGTGCTAAATGAAATGTGTCACTGCGTGCTAAATGACATGTGTCACTGCGTGCTAAATGAAATGTGTCACTGCGTGCTAAATGAAATGTGTCACTGCGTGCTAAATGACATGTGTCACTGCGTGCTAAATGACATGTGTCACTGCGTGCTAAATGAAATGTGTCACTGCGTGCTAAATGACAGTGACTGGACCTGTATTCTGTGCTTTCCACTAATTAGATGAGGCTCAGAGGGAATAGTTGTGTCTCGTTACAGTATGTAGCCATAACGCTTGGGAAGTTCAAGTACCATTAAAGCTAGTTGAATCACTGCTCTACTGAGGTGCTCCCATCACAAAGACCTCAGCTTGCATAGCCATAGAAAGCAGACTAAAGGGAGACAAAAATAGGTTTATCCATTAAAGAGCAAGAACGTCAAACCAAGGATAAAAATGCAACAAGAATACTCCAGTGTATTTCGATGGACATATGACCAGGATTTGACCCTGTGGTCTCTGTGGCACAGGTCTGAGAGTGGCTGCACTGGGCCAGTGGCTCTTCACAGGTCTGAGAGTGGCTGCACTGGGCCAGTGGCTCTTCACAGGTCTGAGAGTGGCTGCATTGGGCCAGTGGCTCTTCACAGGTCTGAGAGTGGCTGTACTGGGCCAGTGGCTCTTCACAGCTCTGAGAGTGGCTGCACTGGGCCAGTGGCTCTTCACAGGTCTGAGAGTGGCTGCACTGGGCCAGTGGCTCTTCACAGGTCTGAGAGTGGCTGCACTGGGCCAGTGGCTCTTCACAGGTCTGAGAGTGGCTGCACTGGGCCAGTGGCTCTTCACAGGTCTGAGAGTGGCTGCACTGGGCCAGTGGCTCTTCACAGGTCTGAGAGTGGCTGCACTGGGCCAGTGGCTCTTCACAGGTCTGAGAGTGGCTGCACTGGGCCAGTGGCTCTTCACAGCCCTGAGAGTGGCTGCACTGGGCCAGTGGCTCTTCACAGGTCTGAGAGTGGCTGCACTGGGCCAGTGGCTCTTCACAGGTCTGAGAGTGGCTGCACTGGGCCAGTGGCTCTTCACAGGTCTGAAGTGGAAACTGTTGTCAGCTACTGAGCTACATACACTGAGTACACCAAACATTAGGAACACCTTCCTGATATTGAAATTGAGCAGCGTAAAAGTTATCATTTGAAACAGGTCGTATATGCTAGATTTAGAGTCATTTGGCAACGTTAGTCGTGAGTGATACAAACCTTAGAATGTCCTAGAAATCAAAACATATATGGTCTGCATGATGCGACTAGAGGCTATTGATGACGTGAGGAAGTGGTAAAAAAAGCTTGTGCTCTGTTCCTTGCCTCAGGCTGCACAGCTGTTCTCTCATCATATTTTCACCCATCAGACTATTCTCAATTGAATCTTTACTAATATGCTACATTAGTTTAGATTTAGAATGGCCCACTTATGTCACTCCATGCATCAACCAGTATTTGAGGAGCATGTTCTCGCTGATTGACAGATGATATTCCGCACAACCTCTGTATGCATGAGCTCTCCAGCCCTGTTCCTGCAGCTAACCAGTGTTTCATTTGTAACATTGCACAATCAATGAACCAACAGAATAGCCTCGGCCTATATGTTCTCTCCCAGTCTCCTGGATAGACAGTTTGGAGTGTAGCAGAAGGTAACCAGTCCAGTATGCATAATAATGCAGTCCACACTCAAAGGCCATTACTCCAATGTGTTTAATGTTGGAGTACAGGCTAGACCAATTATGTACCAACGGCATCTTAAATCAGTTTTGTTTGATGTTTTTCTGTCAAGCGCAATATGCGGTAGATTATGTATGGTATAACGGCACAATCATTTTAATTCAGGCTCATAAGCCTATGCATCAGCTCTAATATGCGTACGGTTGTTTTGCGTGAGTCACCACCTTAGAAAGCACTGTCCATTTTGTTGTGTTAGGCTTTGAAACAACATCCACAATGACCATGGTTTTCAAATGGATCATCACAGTGAGGTGCGTTTTAAAAGCATGATACTGTTTTGATGATAAGTGTTTTGATTACATTTGCAGTGATGTCAGAGTGATTAGAGGGACAATAGAGCCCTGAGTACCAGGCCATTAGGACCTGATGGTCATTAGCAAGTTGCGTACTACCAAAGCATGTCCAGAGAGCATACATAAAAGGAGATTACCGTGGCTCAATGGTCACATGGAATTTTACTGCGGTCATGATTCATGACTGCCAGTGTGGCGGCAATACAGTCACCGCAACAGCCCTACGCCTGGCACCTACTATCATACCCCGTTCAAAGGCACTTCAATATTTGTTCTTGCAGCCTGAATGGCACACACACAATCCATGTATCAGTTGTCTCAAGGCTTAAAAAATGTTATTTAACCTGTCTCCCCTTCATCTACACTGATTTAAGTGGATTTAACAAGTGACATCAATAAGGGATCATAGCTTTTACCTGGGTTCACCTGGTCAGTCTATGTCATGGAAAGAGCAGGTGTTCTTAATATTATGTATACTCAGTGTATGTCTGATGAGTGCCCTTAAAAAACGTTTTTCAGAGCAAACCTCCCCTGGGAAAGATGGTCGTGACTGACTGTGACAACAACAGCATCGGTGAAAGCGCCAGCTCCAAAAGAACCTGAGATATCACAACCCACTGCCCTGGCACACATACTGTGCTGCCACAGCCTTTTCTGTGTTTGCGCTCAATCCTTTGAAATTAAAAGTGTAGAAATGCATTAGCCGTTTAGGCGAGCTGTCCTCATTCTACAGCCTGGCCTGCAGTGCACACACTGCTGATTCTCCTGCACCTGATGCTTTGATCTGGTCACAGCAGGCAGACGAGTGAACATAGGAGTTGACGTTTAATTATTGGTGAAATTTGATAAGGTTGGGCAATGAAGGAGGGGGGGGGGGGGAGCACTCAGTTGGTACATCAGAGGAGAGTCCTGGTACATCAGAGGAGAGTGCTGGTACATCAGAGGAGAGTCCTGGTACATCAGAGGAGAGTCCTTGTTCAAATAAAATAAAATAAATGAAGAGGTGAAGACAAGTATTACAGAATTTGAAAAATGGGAAACAGTTTCACAAAGAGGATATTAGATTGGTGTGTGTGTGTGTGGCTATGTGTGAGGAGGGTTTTAGCTCTCTAGGTTTTAAGGGGGCTGAGAAAGACAATATTTGCCCATATTTACGACCTTAACGATCCAGTGAATGTCCAACATGGAATTGGAGGTGAACAGTAAGAGAGAGGAGAGAGGGATAAAGGAGCTCACGCCATGCCCTCTGATACGCTCATCTGATCAGCGTCCACTCCAATATGGTAATTGGAGAAAGCAGCCTGACTCCGAGGTTCCAGAGAAAACCCTCCATGTCCTCAGAACTCCATATCCTGTACCCTGAGGACCGCTTCTCAGCTATGACACACGGAGCAGTTGGACACCGTCCTCCTACCACTCTTTCATTTAAAGCCTGATGAGGGCATTTTCTGTGGAAGGCAGTAGCTATGTGAAGGTGGGAAAAACAAATGGAGAGAGGATGATTAAACAAGTGGATGAGCAGAGAGAAGGAGAGAGATCTATGGGGAAAAGAGATAGGCCCCTTCACGATGCATTGTGAAGCCTGGTGTGAAAAGACGCCATATTGAGCTGAAAAACAAAAGCGCATTGAGATCTGTCACAACTCTTCTCACATATGGTCACCTGTATGTGGCTGGTGGGAGGGAGGCGTCGACAGATGGCAGGGCCACCACAGACAGATACAGCTCTGTTAATTATCCCAGTACTACATTATTGTATGGAGACTACAGTACAGTACACTACCTGCAGCGAACATGGCTTGTGCTATCCCTACCTAACACAAGACAAGTTGGGAATAAAACTTTCAATAAATAAAAAACTGATTTAAAAAACCCACTTTTTTCTAAATTCGATTGGCGGTGGATGTACTTGATTCAGAAGCCCTGTGCGCCGTGTAGGCAATGTGTTCCCATTTTAAACCATTTCATTTGTCTGAATGGACAAACTCCGCTTACCCGGCGGACCTGGAGAGCTAATCCAAGTGTGCCTACTGCGCTGGCCAATTGGATAACTCAAATCATCGTGCCTACAGCTTCCACAATCCCACAGCAAAGTTTGATACTAGCTTAAGTGAGATTTCCTAACTTTTAAAACCATGACCGGAGAGAGACTGTCAAAGAATACAGCAAAAAGCTGCTGCTTTTATGGTGAGTTCATGTTACAAATGTTATTCAGCACTGTCAACACTGTTTTTATACAACACTTTTACAAAAGAGAAAATGCGCTTTTCCCTTCTTCCACTTGTGCTACAACCAGCTGCAATGAATGGTTATAGCTGCATCTGCAATGAATGGTTATAGCTGCATCTGCAATGAATGGTTATAGCTGCATCTGCAATGAATGGTTATAGCTGCATCTGCAATGAATGGTTATAGCTGCATCTGCAATGAATGGTTATAGCTGCATCTGCAATGAATGGTTATAGCTGCATCTGAAATGAATGGTTATAGCTGCATCTGCAATGAATGGTTATAGCTGCATCGGCAATGAATGGTTATAGCTGCATCTGCAATGAATGGTTATAGCTGCATCTCAATGAATGGTTATAGCTGCATCTGTAATGAATGGTTATAGCTGCATCTGCAATGAATGGTTATAGCTGCATCTCAATGAATGGTTATAGCTGCATCTGCAATGAATGGTTATAGCTGCATCTGCAATGAATGGTTATAGCTGCATCTCAATGAATGGTTATAGCTGCATCTGCAATGAATGGTTATAGCTGCATCTGCAATGAATGGTTATAGCTGCATCTGCAATTAATGGTTATAGCTGCATCTGCAATGAATGGTTATAGCTGCATCTGCAATGAATGGTTATAGCTGCATCTGCAATGAATGGTTATAGCTGCATCTCAATGAATGAGTAGCCAAGTGTATCGATAGGCCTGCGTTTTGACTATTAGCAGCTCGCGTCTATTTTATAAATATTTCACTTTCTCTGGTCATAAGAACAACATGAATTTGTGCATGAGGCAGAAATAAAAGTCAGGTGGAAGATGGGTTCCCCTTTCGCTTGTCAGTCTCACCAGAGGAAAGGAGCGAGCAGGGACTGTGAGGCAGACTGCAGCTCTCTCCCTCTGCTGAGACTGACCATCAGATGCAGTTTATTTCCATTTATGCTCAGCTGTGCCTCGCAAGTGATACAACAACTGATCTATTCTGTTTTCAAAGCTCGAGTTTTGAAATATAATATTGTCTGAGAAGAACAATATTGGCAGGCCAAGCATAACCAATATGCTGTGATAATGTTTTAGGCCTACTGCACAAACCTCGTTTCATTAGCATAATGTTGCATAGGCTTACATTTAAAACTACATCTGAGCGGTAGAGCTCTGCTTGCTTTTTGACTCCGAAAGTGATCTTGACTCAGAAAGGGTTGGTGACCACTGATTTAGAGAGTTAAGACAACTTTTAGAGGTGTGAATATTGTTGTAATTCTAGATATGAAGTTACATAGCATTGATGAAATATTCCCCATGTAATGTTAATGGGGAGATAACATGGCTGCCATAGAATGTTGTAGTGTCATGTAAATGTATCATAATGCAGAAACCTCAATGTCATAACACTAAATACATGGCTCTGGTAAAACTATCATTTTAATAATATCATGGATGGTCAGTCCTTGCATCCATAGCTCTGTCTATGAATTTGAGAGTGGTTACATTTCTCCAGCCCCATCCCTTAGCTTTTTACCCAAACAGAGGCGGGGTGACAGAGGATTCTAGCTTTAAACTGGCTGCTGTAGGCCTGAGGGGTTATTGGATATTGGTCTCAGCACCTTCACCGCTTGCCAAGATGTGTTGAGTCAATATCAATACAGCAGACCTGTGTGGGCATACTTTCCTTTTATAAATATATACACAAACATTCAGAGCCCCAAAGTGTCCCAGTGATGATATGACACTGTGTCTCTAATGTATGAGCTGCTTTCATCTCTTCATTAAGAGGAACTGGTCTCTTCTTCCCTCCCCTCCCTTCCCCTGTCCTCTGTGTTTGTGGTCACATCATCAGGGTGTGTCTCAGTGACACCAGAGAGAATGACTCTACTGTGGCAGACTGCTGAAAGACAGGGATTGGAGCAGCTGTCTCCATTATCCTGTCTCCTCTGAAGCACCACCACCACACAGCTCTTTTAGTTCATACTGCCCTGTATAGTTGGTGATGTTAATTAATACGCTTTGAGGCCACAATGTCTCAAAGGCACTGCTTTCTGAGATCTGCATAACCAAAATGATTATGCAGGGTTTTGATTATGCATACTGCATCTAGAATATGGGAAGTGAACTTGAATATCTGGTGAGGAAATTGGTTACTAGTAGGCAGTAGTTAAAGCTGTTCTTTTGGTTTTGCCATCTTATATCCAAGATGTCCTACGGGTTGATGTCCTTTCAACTCTCTCACTTAAGTGTCGACGCAATGTAAGGGCTGTCGCTCTCCTCATCCTCGGACGAGGAGAGGAGAGAAGGATCATCAGACCAAAATGCAGCATTAGGGAAATAAGCCATCTTTTATTTAACACGACGATGGCAACACGAAAAAACAAAACACTTTCAAAAATACAAAACAAGAAAACGACGTAGACGAAACCTGAACATAAACTTACATAACTAAACGTAACACTTACGGACAGGAAACAGACTACATCGAAACGAAACGAACAACCGAAAAGTCCCGTATGGTGCAAGACATAACACAGATACGGAAGACAATCACCCACAAACAAACAGTGAGAACACCCTACCTAAATATGACTCTTAATTAGAGGAGAACGCAAAACACCTGCCTCTAATTAAGAGCCATACCAGGCAACCAAAACCAACATAGAAACAGATAACATAGACTGCCCACCCAAAACACATGCCCTGACCTAAACACATACAAAAAACAACATAAAACAGGTCAGGACCGTTACACGCAAACCCATTTAAATGCTTCCCCTAACACACAAGCACAGACACATCGAGAACTCTCTGCCGTGATGTAACTTCATGTCAGTGCATAAAATTAGGAAATAATTCCTGTCCCGTTCAATCACTGACAATGAAATGGAACAACACCACAGATGAACCAGCCAATATCTCCATAATGAAAGACAAAATGGAATCAATTTTATCACTCAAAGGGCCTTATCAGCTACAAGTGGTGGCCAATGGCCATCATCAAATATTTTGAATCAATGATTAACTTCCTGACTGGAATCTCAATACGGAGAGACGTTCCAGAGTCAAATTAAATGTGCAAATACAGTACTCTCCAACTGCTTAACAGTATGCATTTAAGCATTATTACTGGTACATCAAATCCTAGTGCATGTATCCAGCTTGGCTATGCTGCTCTATCTCCTAATGTATAGCTTTCCTGCTGTATCCTGCTAAATATTGACAGTATCCTGCATGGCCTCCAGATGTATTCAGCCTGCTATGTCTATTCCACAGTTAGGAAAATACAGTATATCCCTGTGGCATCTTTCACAACATCCGTGTCAGTGACATACAGCAGCATGTAAACTACTCACATCCACATCATCAATAATACACACGGTAGTTCACGTGTTTAATAGTTCACACAGCTCATTATTTAAGACTGCAGGAATATATTATATGGAACACATAGATAGGTACTACAGATATTTTGAAAATGCGAAGACCATGCTCATACTGTACGTACACGTGTATACACACACACACACACACGCACGCACGCACACACACACACACACACACACACACACACACACACACACACACACACACACACACACACACACACACACACACACACACACACACACACACACACACACACACACACACACACACATAGAGTGAATATAGACAAGGCCATAGCCCCAGTGAGCATTAGGCCGTAGCCCCGGTGAGCATTGTTAATGGGCTGTGTGCCTGTGGGAGGGGAGCAGTGCTGTTGTCTAATGTGTGAAGAGGATGACTTTCTGGTCTGACCATGGGGGAGTCGGCCCTGTCAGCAGTGGGGTGATCCACTGTCACAGCACTGGCTGATCTGAAGGACAGGCACGTCTCAGTGACCTGACCAACACTATCTCTCTCTAGCCACGGCCCCTGGGACTGAGGTGTGATGAGGGCACCATGGCCCCCGTGGTCACGGTAATCAATCCTCCCCTGTCCTGTTCTGTCCTGTGCTGACAGGTGAGTGTCTCAAACTGAATATGTGAAGATGAGTCTTCTGCTGCCCAGAGCCTTTTCCTATAAGGGCTCCTGAGGGAGTCTCACACACCTGACACACTGACTAGACACGACAGACGTCATACACACACACATACTGTACACACACACATACTGTACACACATATCATAATGTAAAATCTTCCCCTGTCCTGCCCTGTCCTGGGCTGACAGGTAAGTGACTGTCTATGAGCCTGAATATAACAGGATGAGCTTGTCATTGCCGTTGCCACTGGCAGCCTTTTTCCTATGAGGTCCTGAGGGAGTCTCACGTCATATACACACGTCATGAATTCTAATGTCCTGACGATGGTCAGAGCGACGCACCTACTGCGTTCATCTTGTCATATCTCGGCTCATCTTCAGCCTTGATCATCATAATTACAATACACTCAATATTACCACATATAACTACGTTGTAACTAACTGCCCTAAATCCACTTATTCCTAAAACTCCAGGGCCAGAAATGATGTCTGTCGGGTCCAGGAAAATCAATTCCAGTCTATAGTGGTGTGTGTTTGTTAGCCGCAATATCCACAGTCCAATATCCACAGAGAAAAGGCCTGAAGATGGGATTTGAGCATCGATTTTAGCTGCAGGTTTTTTGGTCTCAGTGAGGGATTTATATGGTTGAAAATGGAGAGAGACGGAGAGCGAGAGAGAGAGAGACTGCACAACAGCAGCAAAAACAGCAAAAATAAAAACAGCAAAAATACTAGAAAAACAAACATCTTCAATTTGTCCAGAATCCCAGACAGTACTGTAGAATGTGGAGAGACAGTGGTGTGGTGAGGAACATCAGCAGCTCCACAGCAACCCTTCCCTCTGAGTCGTTAGCCTTTAGCCCTGCTCATTTGCATATCACCACGATGCATGTGGGTCATGTGTAATTGCCGTGGAGGTTGATCGCTTGTCCTTGTGGATTTACAACAGGGTGGAGGGGTGGACTCTCCCCCCCCCCGTAGATAGAGTTCATCTGTAATCCCACACAGAGTTAACGACAAACATTTTCCGGGTTCGATTCCAGGCTGTGTCGCAGCCGGCCGCGACAGGGAAACCCATGAGGCGGCGCACAATCGGCCCAGCGTCGTCCGGGTTAGGGGAGGGTTTGGCCCGGCTGGGATGTCCATGTCCAATCGCGTTTTTGCTACTCCTTCTGGCGGCCGGGCGCATGCAAGCTGACACGGTCGCCAGGTGTACGGTGTTTCCTCTGACACATTGGAGCGACTGGCTTCCGGACAGTGTGTCAGGAAGCAGTGTGTCAGGAAGCAGTGCGGTTGGCCGAATCGTGTTTCAGAGGACGCATGGCTCTCAACCTTCGCCTCTCCCGCGTCCGTAAGGGAGTTGCAGCGATGGGACAAGACTGTAACTACCAATTGGAAACCACGAAATTGGGGAGAAAAAGGGGTCAAAGTACAACAATTTTTAATAAATACATTTTTGATAGGTGCAATTGTCTGTGGCGCTTATTCTATGGGTGGGTGAGAAGGAGAGAAGCCATGCAGACAGGCGCGGAGGGAGACGAGGAGGGAGCACTGTCCTCTAAATTCTAAGTGACTGTGTTTAATGAGGGTAGACTGTGTTAGTGTTTGCCTGTGTCCTCTGATGGGAGATGGGAGACGTCTAATGGTGGTGGTGCTCTCTCTGCAGAAGGAAGCAATGGTCCGTGTTGCGCTGGGGAGATGGCCCAGCCTGCCAGTCTGCTATACAGGAGAGAGGCAGCCTGCCTGCAGCAACTCTCACACACACACACACCCATGCATGAACATGTACGTTCCCTCACACACACACACACACACACACACACACACACACACACACACACACACACACACACACACACACACACACACACACACACACACACACACACACACACACACACACTGCAATGAATCTTCAAAAATACCTGCCCGACACACACACAAAGTCTCACTCAGTATCAGCTGAGGAGGAGAGGAGTGACTCTACTGCCACAGTGCTCTCTGTTGTGCCTGTCCTGTGTGCACAGCAGGCCTGCTATGAATGATCTGAGCTTAGTCCTGTGAAGAGCTACATCAGACCAGTCACCTCTGCCTGCCATAGAGGGAGTATGTCTTTATTCAGCTCACAAGGTCCTTATTATTCTTTGGCACAAAGCTGTACTAATAGACTTATATACTGTTGTTGTGACTTTACTTGCATTAATCTTATGACTGTTATTTATCTAATCAACTAACTGTGTTTAATTGTTACCCGATTCCCGCATTAGGAATTTGGGGCACCACGAGAGTGGTTCTTTAAAGAGTTACCATTTCCTGAATTAAACTCTAAAAAGGTCTTTACCTATCACATCTATAAACAGTCAACTTATTAATCATAACCTTCTCATATCATCATTCTGAACAGTCGTAACCTCCTTGCATCTGCAAAAAACCCAGCCTTACTTATGATTCAGTACTACACAAATTGGTTGAATTATTTAATTACTACCTAACTAAATGATAACACAGGTTAACATGCACACTTAATACATATACATTAGGAAAAGGTCCATAGCGGACTGACATAATATGGTGGCTTTTTCCACAACGACATGGAGGGAAAGAGAGAGAGAGAGCGAGAAAGAGACACTTATCATTGACACATTTTAGAAACTATTCTCACAGTAATCATATACTTTGCACATGAACCGCCGCCCATTTGGAGTAAGAAATCATGAATGCATTTACGTGTAAATGTCTTTGTTTGCCATTTATCTCTGTTGGAAGCAGGCTTTCTTCGTGGGGGTGTGGGCCTTTCAGCGGCATGCATGTAAGGCTCTGTTGTACAAAAGGGGTCCCCCTTCCCCATCTTCTACTGTTGTTCACTCTGGAAGATGCTCCTTGGAAGATAGGCTAGCCAGCCGTGTCGACAGTTCCCATTTGTCATGAGAGCAGTAGCATGAGGTGATTTGAGAAGAGTAGTAGAATGCGGTGATTTGAGAAGAGTAGTAGAACGGTCCCCCTTAAATTAGCTTTTGTAGATAGTTTCTTACGACAGCTAATGAGCCGTACCAGTGATTGTGTGACAGGGGAGTTTTCTTCTCCACCTCGTGTTGGTATTCAGGGTTCAAACCACTTTGGACGTGAGCTAGAGCTCAACGCCTTTCTAGTCTAAATGTTAATTTCTTTACCAATCCTTTTATCCACTCTGGTCGACAGTGACGGTTCCGTCAGGCTGACACGCTCTCTAACCTCACTCGGGGTGTGGCTACTTACTGTGCAAAGTTTATAGGAGACCAATGCTCTTATGGCTCTTAAAATCACATTAACCTCTCTTGGGTACGTGAGACGTTAGCGTCCCACCTCTTCAACAGCCAGTGAAACTGCTAGGCGCCAAATTCAAATACAGAAATACTCATTATAAAAATTCAGAAAACAAAACATATTTTACATAGGTTTAAAGATGAACTTCTTGTGAATCCAACCACAGTGTCAGATTTAAAAAATGCTTTACGGCGAAAGCATACCGTACGATTATTTGAGAACATAGCCCACTAGACAATTTATTACAAACAGTAACCAGCCAAGTTACACAAGTCAGAAATAGAGATAAAATTAATCCCTTACCTTTGATGATCTTCATATGGTTGCACTCAGCAGACATTCATTTACTCAATAAATGTCACGCCCTGGCCTTAGTTATCTTTGTTCTTCTTTATTATTGTAGTTAGGTCAGGGTGTGACATGGGGGATGTTTGTGTTGGTCTCGTCTAGGGTGTTTGTATTGTCTAGGGGGTGTTTGTAGAGTTCATGGGGTTGTGTTCAGTGTAGGTGTTTATGTAAGTCTATGGTTGCCTAGATTGGTTCTCAATTAGAGACAGCTGTCTATCGTTGTCTCTGATTGGGAGCCATATTTAGGCAGCCATAGTCATTAGGTAGGTTGTGGGTAATTGTCTATGTGTAAGTTGCCAGTGTCTGCACTTATTTGTTTTGTATAGCATCACGTTCGTCGGTTTGTTGTTTTGTTAGTTTGTAAACGTGTTTGTTTCGTCTTCATTAAAAAGGAAGATGTATTGTTATTGCGCTGTGCCTTGGTCCTCCTTTCTTTCTCCTAACGACGATCGTGACAATAAATGTTCCTTTTGCTCGATAAAGTCTCTTTATATCCAAAAACCTCTGTTTTGTTTGCTCGTTTTCTTCAGTAATCCACAGGCTCAAACGCAGTCAAAACAGGAAGACAAAAAAATCTAAATTGTATCCGTAAAGTTCATAGAAACATGTCAAACGATGTTTATATTCAATCCTCAGGTTGTTTTTAGCCTAAATAATCGATAATATTTCAACCGGACAATAACGTCGTTAATTTAAAAGGTAAACAAGAAACGCACTCTCTCCGTCTCGCGCATGAAAAAGCTCTGACACTTTAGGGTCGTTCTGACCATAGTTCTTTTGTGTTTTCATTGTTTTAGTGTTGGTCAGGACGTGAGCTGAGTGGGCATTCTATGTTGTGTGTCTAGTTTTCCTGTTTCTATGTTTGGCCTGATATGGTTAGTCATTGTCTCTGATTGGGAACCATATTTAGGTAGCCTGTTTTGTGGGTGGTTGACTTCTGTCTTTGTGTTCTATGCACCAGATAGGACTGTTTCGGTTTTGCCACATTTGTTATTTTGTATTTTGTAGTGTTCATGGTTTTGTCGTTATTAAACATGATGAACACTAACTACGCTGCGTCTTGGTCCGATCCCTGCTATGCCTCCTTTTCAGACGAAGAGAAGGAAATCTGCCGTTACACTCATTGAGACTGCTCTTACTTCTTCATTTTTCAGAATACAAGCCTGAAACAATTTCTAAAGACTGTTGACATCTAGTGGAAGGCATATAAACTGCAATTTGAGTCCTAAGTCAATGGATACTGTAATGGCATTGAATAGAAAACTACAAAACCAATTTTTTTAATTTTTCTCAGGTTTTCGCCTGCCAAATCAATTCTGTTATACTCACAGACACTATTTTAACATTTTAACTATTTTAACTAACTATTTTAAGTTTTGGAAACTTTAGAGTTTTCTATCCAAATCTACCAGTTATATGCATATCATATCTTCTGGGCCCGAGAAGCAGGCAGTTTAATTTGGGCATGCATTTCATCCAAAATTCCGAATGCTGCCCCCTACCCTAGAGAAGTTAATTTCTTAAAAATACTTGAATAATTGTTCATATCTCATATACAATGTAGAGGATGGAGACTTCGTACATGTAGTGTATATACTTTTCAAGTTACAGTATTTCCTTTATAACACTTTTAAATGACATCACAAAATAAAATCCCATATGACATGATTCTTTTTTAGATCACCTCTGACCCTTCCCCACGTTCTTACGTCAGAAATATTGTTCCAGTATTCGTTTTTGAACGTGTTAAAGTCTCGGCGGGAAACTCTCTGGAGACAAAGGAACATTTCTGTAGTGAATTTGGAGAGGGATGTTCTGGACCTCCTCTCCTTTAATTTCTGACAGGGTGTGCGCTGTTAACCCCCCACCAGCTCCCTCCTCCCCTCTTCTGTGGGTGAGAGAGGGTCTGGTTACTGTCATCCGTTGCCAAACTGATCTGATCCATTCGGACCCTCACAGGCCTGTCATAACACATTTACATTTACATTTAAGTCATTTAGCAGAAGCTCTTATCCAGAGCGACTTACAAGTACATACATTCATACTTTTTTTGTACTGGCCCCCCGTGGGAATCGAACCCACAACCCTGGCGTTGCAAGCGCCATGCTCTACCAACTGAGCTACACGGGACTAACACTGTACAAACAGTTTTCCACTCCAATCCCCTAAACACTAGCTCTACAGTATTCTGGTCAGTGTCTGTCAGATGTCAGCCTGCAGTCTGTATTCTCCATGTCTGGACCATAGAGAAGCAGGTCTCAGAACCGCATGTCTCTTTGGAACGTCTCAAGGTGCAGTATGTCTCAAGGAATGTCTCACGGTATATCTCAAAGTATGTCTCAAGGAATGTCTCACGGAAAGTCTCAAGGTGAGTCTCAACAGTATGTCCTCACTTGCTACGCTCTGTGCTTACTGTTGTTTACTGAAGTTTCTCTATGCTTTACAGTAAGTATTTTGTGTGCTGAGCTTCTATGTGACAGCTCTAAGCCTGCGCTCTGAGCCTGTGCTCTCCCAGTCTGCCTTTGCTGTGTGCCTAGGGCCTGTGTGCTGAGGGCCTGTGTGCTGAGGGCCTGTGTGAGCGTGAAGCCACACAGACAGACATGGAGCCCTCAGAGAAGCTGCACCTGGTCCTGGGCCAATACTTCTCCTCATTACGGCCTGTCAAGCCTGCGTCACATATGCTGTTTCCCCCTACAACAACACCTCATCCACCAACCCCAACCCCTAGAGCTGTTTGTCTGTTTGCACGCATCAATGACTACCTTCGTATCTGTCTGTCTGTCTGTCTCCCTGACTCTCTGTCTGTCTCATTGTCAGTTTGGCCATCTGTGTACTGGCCTGTCTGTCTCCCTCATTCCCCACTGGTCTATCTGTCTGTCTGGTTTTGAAACATCAGTGTACCTGTGTGTCTCTGCCTCACTCCAGTGAGTCTCTACCTCACTCCAGGGTGTCTCTGCCTCACTCCAGTGTGTCTCTGCCTCACTCCAGTGTGTCTCTGCCTCACTCCAGTGTGTCTCTGCCTCACTCCAGTGTGCCTCTGCCTCACTCCAGTGTGTCTCTGCCTCACTCCAGTGTGTCTCTGCCTCACTCCAGTGTGTCTCTGCCTCACTCCAGTGTGCCTCTGCCTCACTCCAGTGTGTCTCTGCCTCACTCCAGTGTGTCTCTGCCTCTGTATGTATCTGTGTCCCTCTGTCCCCTTCCCTAGCCCCCTCTCTGTGTGGCTGATTCATTCACCGCTCACGTATCTGACTTCATTATTTGAAGCACTTTGCTGTTTGCCATTGCGAACATGACGCACAGCATGGCCCTCGGCCGTGGAGCAAACAAATAAACATCGCCGCTGCTCGCCGTATGACTAACTTCCCCTGCAAGGATCCTGACCTCAAGAAATGAAACATCACTGGAGAGGTTCTGGAGAGAGAGAGGAGGAATGGAGGGATAGGGAGAAGGGAGGGAGAAAGAGGAGGAATGGAGGGATAGGGAGAAGGGAGGGAAAGAGAGGAGGAATGGAGGGATAGGGAGAAGGGAGGGAGAGAGAGGAGGAATGGAGGGATAGGGAGAAGGGAGAGAGAGGAGGAATGGAGGGATAGTGAGAAGGGAGGGAGAGAGAGGGGAGGAATGGAGGGATAGGGAGAAGGGAGGGAGAGAGAGAGGAGGAATGGAGAGAGAGGAGAGGAATGGAGAGAGAGGGGAGTAATGGAGGGATGGGGAGAAGGGAGGGAGAGAGGGGAGGAGAGTGATGAGGCCCTCTCCCCAGGGCTCTCTAGGGCCTCCCGGCAGCTGAATACAGGGCACTAGAGGACCGTGCAAAGAGCCAGGCTCAACTTCATTAAACATCATTGACCCCCACAGTAGAGACATTGAATGAGGAATAACCATCACAACACAAACAGAAGGAAGCTGACTGACGACAGAGTAGTATCCTTTTGAGCTAACAGAGAGGAGTGCTTTTGGAAAGAGCAACACTGTAGTGTAATATTTTAGTTTATTGTATAGACCAGGGGGGTACAGTAATTCATTCACCGCTGTCTGTGTGCCTCTCATTGGGAATGGAGTGCACACTGAAGTATATAAAACAAGCCATTTAGGCCATAAATGTTTTGAATCAAGTGCTCTGCGGGCAAATAACCAGACAATCTGAGAAGATTTCAGTTCTTCCTTCAAAGTGCAATTTTATTTTATTTTATTGCATGAGTTAGTACAGTTAAAAGGCCCATGAAGTTAAGTGGGGTTGCCAGGAAGTCAATGCACAAGAGATTGTGGTCCAATCACAGAAGGACAGACACGGAGCGACTTTAACTCCATCAGACCCAATAACACAGCACCGTGATTTGAGTGGTTCTGAACACCTCCTAAATCACCTGTTTCAGCTATAGCACTTCCTGGACACGTCATTTGACTCATATGAAAGTGACAAAACCGGTCTGATATGCTGATTTGGGATGGGACTGATAAAGTGAACTCTATTTTCAGTAGAAAACAGGTACACTCACAGCCTGCCTGGACACTGAGATGGAACATCTTAAGCCTCACAATAGAGCTGCACACATTCCTTATTACTGCCTGCCAATGCATTTCTACCGTCTGTTTGCTGACGATCCCTCTAAACAGAGTCAAACCTCAAGGAAATGTAATTGTAATATACCTAACATGGTCTGTGACTCACACTTACTGTCCACTCAACCAGACAATCCAATATGTGTCATCAAATGATAGGCATGTAGGGAAATCAAATGCAGCTGTGTGACTATCATAGCAAGTTGGTGTAGTAAACAACAAATAGCACAATATGCTTCATATACAGAAAGCCTCTGTAATTGTGTCTGATCTAATGAAAAATATATAACACTATGTTTGTTTGACAAGCATTTGATGACACATATTGGATTGTCAACCAATGCTTCCTGGTTGCACTTTCTTTCTATGCAGATTGCTAGTTGACACACAGCAGAGCAGACACTCTCTTCCCATCTGATTAGTGTCTTCACATCAACCACAGTCACCACTGAAAACCAGGGGAAGTTCATTCATGTGATTTACATAGGGATGCAAGTCCAGGTGGACTGGCTGCCTCCCACCTGAACGAGACAGAGTCATGGTTTGATTGGTCAAGGTATCACAATGACCTTCCAGAGATTAGGTGTTCTTCTTCCCAATGACTTGCTTTTGCTCTCCCTTCACCTTGTTGCTAGGAGAAATTACATTCCTATTGTGTTACAGCCAAAAGCATTCGCTAAAAAACACATTCCCGGGGGACAAAATGGCGCCGTAGAGAGAACACTGTGTTTCAGCGAGCTCACGTGGCATTCGTAAATTTAAATTTTTTCATTTACATGTTTGGGCTGCAGGGGCAGTATTGAGTAGCCAGATAAAAGGTGCCCATTTCAAACGGCCTCGTACTCAGTTCTTGCTCATACAATATGCATATTATTATTACTATTGGATAGAAAACACTCTCTAGTTTCTAAAACCGTTTGAATTATATCTGTGAGTCAAACAGAACTCATTTGGCACAAACTTCCTCTCTTCTAGGGGCTGCCTATTAAAGTACTTGATATTTATTCGTTTAGATGCACTTCATACGTCTTCCACTAGATGTCGACAAGGAGTGAGAGAAGAAATGGAGTGTGTAACTTGATCTGGTGTCGAATTATAGCTCTTGGCATGACGTGTCACCAGTTTCCTGTTTTCTGGAGAGCGCGAGCAGGGACCTGGATTTGCCTTCTGATAAGCTGCCGTTATAGACGACTAATATCTCCGGCTTTGATTTTATTTGATACATGTGACAATATGATCGTAAAGTATGTTTTTTCAATATAGTTTAATCAGATTATTGAAATTTTTTCAGGAGTTTTGCCGTGTTCCGTTCTCTTCCGTTTGTTGACATGAAGAGATTCGCGCCACTTGGCAAGTGTGCTTGCTAAATCGAGAGGGAAAAAGGCCGTTCTAAATCCAAACAACGATTGTTCCTGACAAAGGACCCCTTGTACAACATTCTGATGAAAGATCAGCAAAAGTAGGACCCATTTTAGGATGCTATTTCATATATCTGTCGAACATGTTGTGCTAGTCGTTTGTGCCCAGCTTTTGGGTACTCTCTCGCTATACCTAAGCTGGATGTCGTTATGAAGTTATTTTTAGAATTCTAACACGGCGATTGCATTAAGAACTAGTGTATCTATCATTTCCTATACAACATGTATTTTTTTGTTATGTTTATGAATAGCTATTTGGTCAGAATATGTGTGTCAGAAAAAGTGTCAGAAAAATATCCGGACGTTGTGGGACAAAATAGCTACGTTAGCACAATGTATAACCACTGATTTCAGCTCTAAATATGCACATTTTCGAACAAAACATAAGTGTTTGTATAACCTGATGTTATAGGACTGTCATCTGATGAAGCTTATCAAGGTTAGTCAAAAATTATATATCTTTTGCTGGTTTGTTATGATCGCTAACTTTTGCTACTGGGAAATGGCTTGTGTTTCTGGCTATTGTGGTAAGCTAATATAACGCTATATTGTGTTTTCGCTGTAAAACACTTAATAAATCGGAAATATTGGCTGGAATCACAAGATGCCTGTCTTTCATTTGCTGTACACTATGTATTTTTCAGAAATGTTTTATGATGAGTATTTAGGTATTTGGCGTTGGTGTCTGTAATTATTCTGTCTGCTTTCGGTGCAATTTTTGATTGTAGCTGCAATGTAAACTATGATTTATACCTGAAATATGCACATTTTTCGAACAAAACATAGATTTATTGAATAACATGTTATAAGACTGTCATCTGATGAAGTTGTTTGTTGGTTAGTTTGGTTGGTTCTTGGTTAGTTAGGTTGGCTTTGTGCATGCTACCTGTGCTGTGAAAAATGTCTGTCCTTTTTTGTATTTGGTGGTGAGCTAACATAAATATACATGCTGTTTTCGCTGTAAAACATTTTAAAAATCGGACATGTTGGCTGGATTCACAAGATGTGTATCTTTCATTTGCTGTATTGGACTTGTTAATGTGTGAAAGTTAAATATTTCTAAAAAATATATTTTGAATTTCGCGCTCTGCCTTTTCAGTGGAATGTGGGAGGAGTTCCTCTGGCAGAACGCTGGAGCAGTAAAGGTTAATGCAATCGCTGTGTTAGATTTTTAAAATTAACGTTACTACAACATACAGCGTGCGTTAAAGCGAGACCGCACCGAAATTAATGGCGGAATATGAGTTTTACATTTTTCAACAGAACAACGAATTAACATCATAAATAGTTCTTACTTTTTGATGAGCTCCCATCAGAATCTTGGGTAAGTTGTCCTTTTTCTAAAAGAATCGTTGCTCGGTTGTAGATTGTCGCCTTCAACGTTGGAATTAGCAGTAAACATTAGCCATGTGGACCAGACGTACCCAACTCCCTAGAACGCAGCACAAATAAATACCCGAAAATCGCAATATACTGATATAAACTGATATAACTCGGTTTAAAATAACAACATTATGATGTCTTTAACACCTATATCGAATAAAATCAGAGCCGGATATATCTAAGGGCTATAACGGGAGCTTTCTAGAACGCCATCCTGAGGTCTGTCTTGAGTCATGGCGAAGAGAAGAAAGCTAACATAAATATACGTGCTGTTTTCGCTGTAAAACATTTTAAAAATCGGACATGTTGGCTGGATTCACAAGATGTGTACCTTTCATTTGCTGTATTGGACTTGTTAATGTGTGAAAGTTAAATATTTCTAAAAAATATATTTTGAATTTCGCGCCCTGCACTTGAAGTGGCTGTTGTCATATTGTGGCCGGCCTCGGCCTTGCAGCCAGAAGAAGTTAAAGCATCATAAAACAGACTTAGAGACATTTTCCTTTGTGGGAAAAAAAGCATTCTTTCAATGACAGACATATCAGGGTTACCAATTAATGTGGTGCTCTTCACAATATAATGTCTTACTTGTAGGAAGCGGAAAAAGTCCTGCTTTGGGAGTCGATATTTCTCGACCATCTGCTCAAATGACAAGAATAAGTCATTTAGTCTGCGTATGCCCTTGCCAAAAGTTAAAGCCAGCGTCCAGCAATCCTGGACCAAAATCTGGGTTGTTAAGAATTGGGGTAAGAGCAGAGGTTAGTTTGGACCTTCCCAGGAAGCGTTGAACTGACCTCCATACTTTGAGTGTGTTAATTGTAATAGGATTATTGCAGTGATCTTCTACAGATCTTCCTGTAAGGGGTATTTTGAAAGAGAAGTCTCAATGTCTAACCAAATAGAGGAGTCATCGTTTGTGATCCAATCAGAAATATAACATAGGTGGGCACACCACTGATAGATCCTGATATTGGGCAGATCCAAGCCACCCATAGAACTTGGCAGCTGCAATATTGCCATCTTAAGTCTTGGCTTGCGTTTACTCCATATAAAGGAACTTAGCCATCCATTTACATCCTTTATTACCTTATTGGAGAGTAATACTGGGATCATTTGGATTGGGTAAGGTAGTCTAGGTAAAATGTTCATTTTCAAGAGGGATATTCTACCCAACCAAGAAATCGGGAGAGAGTTCCAGCGCTCCAGATCCTGTCTTATTGTATCAAACAAGGGAACAAAATTGGCTTTGATTATTTGCTTGAATTTAGGAGTTACAAATATACCCAGATATGTAAAACCTGAGGGAGACCATTTAAAAGGGAAGGGGGGAGAAGTATTAGGTACAGAGTGAAGGTTACCAAGTGGCATAGCCTCTGATTTAGTTAAGTTAATCTTGTAGCCTGAGAATTCGCTGAATAATTCAATAATATTAATAAGAGATGCAGTTGAAATCTCAGGACTAGAGATGAATATCAGGACATCATCAGCATACAAGCTTATTTTATGGTGAACATCACCAATGAGCAGCCCCTGTATAGCAGGCGTTACCCCGATGGCCTCGGCCAGTGGTTCCATAACAAGTGCAAATAGGAGAGGAGACAAAAGACAGCCCTGTCTGGTACCTCTGTATATAGAGAAGCTATTTGACCTTAGCCCATTAGTAAGGACAGCAGCCTGAGGATCATCATATAACACTTTCACCCATTTTATAAAGTTGTCCCCGAGACCAAATTTATTTAGAGCAAAGAATAGGTAAGACCACCACACGATCAAATGCCTTCTCAGCATCTAGGGAGAGCACAAGACCATCCATAGCACTTTGTTGGTAGGCTTGAATTACAAACCTTTTCTCAATAGGGGGTGCTGTTTGCACTTTGTAATAATTTCGTTCCCAAATTAAACTGCCTCGTACTCAATTCTTGTTCGTACAATATGCATATTATTATTACTATTGGATAGAAAACACTCTCTAGTTTCTAAAACCGTTTGAGTTATATCTGTGAGTAAAACAGAACTAGAACTAAAACAGAGTTAGAGCAATTTTCCTATGAGGAAGTGAGAAATCTGAAATCTGCATGCTGTTCTGAGGTGGGTTTATTAATTTGCATGTCTTCTATTGGTTGAGATGCACTGCATACGCCTTCCCCTGGATGTCAGCGAATAGTGAGAATTGAAATGGAGTTGCTAGGCAGATCTGAGGCCTTATAAATGGGCTGGCAACGTGGGGTCCTCCCTTTCTTCTCTTCGCCATGACTCAAGACAGACCTCAGGATGGCGTTCTAGAAAGCTCCCGTTATAGCCCTTAGATATATCCGGCTCTGATTTTATTCGATATAGGTGTTAAAGACATCATAATGTTGTTATTTTAAACCGAGTTATATCAGTTTATATCAGTATATTGCGATTTTCGGGTATTTATTTGTGCTGCGTTCTAGGGAGTTGGGTACGTCTGGTCCACATGGCTAATGTTTACTGCTAATTCCAACGTTGAAGGCGACAATCTACAACCGAGCAACGATTCTTTTAGAAAAAGGACAACTTGCCCAAGATTCTGATGGGAGCTCATCAAAAAGTAAGAACTATTTATGATGTTAATTCGTTGTTCTGTTGAAAAATGTAAAACTCATATTCCGCCATTAATTTCGGTGCGGTCTCGCTTTAACGCACGCTGTATGTTGTAGTAACGTTAATTTTAAAAATCTAACACAGCGATTGCATTAACCTTTACTGCTCCAGCGTTCTGCCAGAGGAACTCCTCCCACATTCCACTGAAAAGGCAGAGCGCGAAATTCAAAATATATTTTTTAGAAATATTTAACTTTCACACATTAACAAGTCCAATACAGCAAATGAAAGATACACATCTTGTGAATCCAGCCAACATGTCCGATTTTTAAAATGTTTTACAGCGAAAACAGCACGTATATTTATGTTAGCTCACCACCAAATACAAAAAAGGACAGACATTTTTCACAGCACAGGTAGCATGCACAAAGCCAACCTAACTAACCAAGAACCAACCAAACTAACCAACAAACAACTTCATCAGATGACAGTCTTATAACATGTTATTCAATAAATCTATGTTTTGTTCGAAAAATGTGCATATTTCAGGTATAAATCATAGTTTACATTGCAGCTACAATCAGAAATTGCCCGAAAGCAGACAGAATAATTACAGACACCAACGCCAAATACCTAAATACTCATCATAAAACATTTCTGAAAAATACATAGTGTACAGCAAATGAAAGACAGGCATCTTGTGATTCCAGCCAATATTTCCGATTTATTAAGTGTTTTACAGCGAAAACACAATATAGCGTTATATTAGCTTACCACAATAGCCAGAAACCCAAGCCATTTCCCAGCAGTAAAAGTTAGCGATCGTGACACACCACAAAAGATATATAATTTTTGACTAACCTTGATAAGGTTCATCAGATGACAGTCCTATAACATCAGGTTATACATACACTTATGTTTTGTTCGAAAATGTGCATATTTAGAGCTGAAATCAGTGGTTATACATTGTGCTAACGTAGCTATTTTGTCCCACAACGTCCAGATTTTTTTCTGACACTTTTTCTGACACACATATTCTGACCAAATAGCTATTCATAAACATAACTAAAAAATACATGTTGTATAGGAAATGATAGATACACTAGTTCTTAAAGTGACAATACATAGATGATAACAACAGAGAGTAGCAGCAATGTAAAAGAGGGGGGAAATGCAAATAGTCTGGGTAGCCATTTGATTAGATGTTCAGGAGTCTTATGGCTTGGGGGTAGAAGCTGTTTAGAAGCCTCTTGGACCTAGACTTGCTTCTCTGGTACTGCTTGCTGTGTAGTAGCAGAGAGAACAGTCTATGACTAGGTTAGCTGGAGTCTTTAACCATTTTTAAGGCCTTCCTCTGACACCGCCTGGTATAGAGGTCTTGGATGGCAGGAAGTAATGAACTGGGCCGTACCCACTACCCTCCATGGTGCCTTGCGGTTGAAGACCGAGCAGTTGCCATACCAGGCAGAGATGCAACCAGTCAGGATGCTCTCGATGGTGCAGCTGTAGAACCTTATGAGGATCTGAGGACCCATGCCAAATCTTTTCAGTCTCCCGAGGGGGAATCGGTTTTGTCATGCCCTCTTTACAACTGTCTTGGTGTGCTTGGACCATGTTAGTTTGTTGGTGATGTGGACACCAAGGAACTTGAAGCTCTCAACCTGCTCCACTACAGTCCCGTCAATGAGAATGGGCGGCGTGCTCGGTCCTCTTTTTCCTGTAGTCCACAATCATCTCCTTTTTCTTGATCATGTTGAGGGAGAGGTTGTTTTCCTGGCACCACATGGCCAGGTCTCTGACCTCCTCCTTGTAGGCTGTCTCATAATTTTTGGTGATCAGGCCTACAGTTGAGGTCGGAGGTTTACATACACTTAGGTTGGAGTCATCAAAACCTTTTCTAAATAGGGGGGGGGGGGGGGCGCTATTTCCACTTTGTAAAAAATCGTTCCCAAATTAAACTACCTCGTACTCAATTCTTGCTCGTACAATATGCATATTATTATTACTATTGGATAGAAAACACTCTCTAGTTTCTAAAACCGTTTGAATTATATCTGTGAGTAAAACAGAACTCATTTTGCAGCAAACTTCCTGTCAGGAAGTGAGAAATCTGAAATCGAGGGCTCTGTTCCAGGGTCAGTTTATTAATTTGCATGGAATCTATGGGTCTACATGTACTGCATACGCCTTCCACTAGATGTCAGTAGGCAGTGAGAGTTGGAATGGGGTGTCTAGCTAGATCTGAGGCCGACCAAGATGTCTTGGAACAGTGGGTCTGGTCTTTTCACCGTTTGGCTTGACGCAAGAGGGACCTCTGCATTGCATTCAGAAAAGCTTTCGTTTTAGAAGTTAGATATATCCGGCTCTGATTTGATTTGATATATGTCTTAAAAACATCATAAGGTAGTTATTTTAAACCGAGTTATATCAGTTTATATCAGTATATTGCGATTTTCGGTATTTCCTTTGTTATGCGTTATTGTGAGTTGGACACTTCCGTGCCGCATGGCCATCTTTGTTATCTAAATCGACAGATGAAGACGACCTTCTACAGCCGAACAACGATTATTCTGGAAAAAGGACACCTTGTACAAGATTCTGATGGAAGCTCATCAAATAGTAGGAACAATTTATGATATTATTTCGTATTTCTGTCGAAAATGTTTAGACTATATTCCGCCCAGATTTCGGGCGCTGTCTCGCTATAACGTAAGCTGTATGTCGTACTAAGGTTATTTTTAAAAATCTAACACAGCGGTTGCATTAAGTACTAGTGTATCTTTCATTTGTTGTCCAGCCTGTATTTTTTAGTAAAGTATATGATTAGTTATTTGATTAGATGATGTGAGTGTCAGAAATATATCCGGATTATTTTGTGCAGTTTGGCTACTATTCATATTGTATAACCACGATTTGTGCCGCTAAATATGCACATTTTCGAACAAACTCTATATGTATTGTGTAATATGATGTTATAGGACTGTCATCTGAAGACGTTTGAGAAGGTTAGTGAAAAAATGAATATCTTTTGCTGGTTTATACGTTATCGCTATTTTTGTCTTGAATCAATGCTGTTGTGTGGTTGGCTATTGTAGTAAGCTAATATAATGCTATATTGTGTTTTCGCTGTAAAACACTTAAAAAATCTGAAATATTGGCTGGATTCACAAGATCTTTGTCTTTCATTTGCTGTACACCGTGTATTTTTCATAAATGTTTTATGATGAGTATTTAGGTATTTCACGTTGGTTTCTGTAGTTATTCTAGCTGCTTTGGTGAGACTTGTGATGGTGGCTGCAATGTAAAACTATGATTTATACCTGAAATATGCACATTTTTCAAACAAAACATATGCTATATAATAAATATGTTATCAGACTGTCATCTGATGAAGTTGTTTCTTATTTATAGCTATTAGATTTACAATAGATTTGTCTTCCCTGTAAAACATTTAAAAAATCAGAAATGATGGCTGGATTCACAAGATGTGTATCTTTCATCTGGTGTCTTGGACTTGTGATTTAATGATATTTAGATGCTAGTAATTTACTTGTGACGCTATGCTAGGCTATGCTAGTCAGCTTTTTTACTGATGGGGGTGCTCCCGGATCCGGGTTTGTGAGGAAGTAGAGGTTAAAGGTCTTACTTATGTCGGCTGTGGAGAGCGTGATCACACAGTCTTCCGGAACATCTGGTGCTCTCATGCATGCTTCAGTGTTATTTGCCTTCGAAGCGAGCATAGAAGTAGTTTAGCTCATCTGGTAGGCATCTGGTCACTGGGCAGCTCTCGGCTGTGCTTCCCTTTGTAGTCTGTAATGGTTTGCAAGCTCTGCCACATTCGACGAGCGTCAGAGCCGGTTTAGTACAATTCGATCTTAGTCCTGTATCAACGCTTTGCCTGTTTGATGGTTTGTCGGAGGGCATAGCGGGATTTCTTATAAGCTTCCGGGTTAGAGTCCCGCTCCTTGAAAGCGGCAGCTCTAGCTTTTAGCTCAGTGTGGATGTTGCCAGTAATCCATGGCTTCTGGTTGGGGTATGTACGTAAGGTCACTGTGGAGATGACGTCATCGATGCACTTATTGATGAAGCCAATGACGGATGTGGTCTACTCCTTAATGCCAATGGAGGAATCCCGGAACATATTTCAGTCTGTGCTAGCAAAACAGTCCTGTAGCTTAGCATCTGCTTCATCTAACCACTTTTTTATTGATCAAGTCACTGGTGCTTCCTGCTTTAATTTTTGCTTGTAAGCAGGAATCAGGAGGATAGAATTATGGTCAGATTTGCCAAGTGGAGGGCGAGGGAGAGCTTTGTATGCGTTTCTGTGTGTGGAGTAGAGCTGGTCCAGAATTCTTTTCTCCTCTGGTTGCATATTTAACATGCTGATAGAAATTTGGTAAAACGGATTTAAGTTTCCCTGCATTAATGTCCCCGGCTACTAGGAGCGCTGCCTCTGGGGGAGCATTTTCCTGTTTGCTTATGGCGGAATACAGCTCATTCACTGCAGTCTTAGTGCCAGCATCAGTCTGTGGTGGTATGTAGACAGCTACGAAAAATACAGATGAAAACTCTCTAGGTAGATAGTGTGGTCTACAGCTTATCATGAGATACTCTACCTCAGGCGAGCAAAACCTTGAGACTTCCTTAGATATTCTGCACCAGCTGTTATTTACAAAATACATAGTCCGCCGCCCCATGTCTTACCAGACGCCGCTGTTCTGTCCTGCCGATACAGCGTATAACCAGTCAGCATATAACCAGTATGTTGATAATGTCGTATGTCGTCATTCAGCCACGACTCCGTGAATCATAAGATATTACAGTTTTGAAAGTCCCGTTGGTAGTTTAATCTTACGCATAGGTCATCGATTTTATTTTCTATCAGAATGGAAGGAAGTGGGGTTTTTATTCAATCGCCTACAAATTCTCCGAAGACAGCCCGTCCTCCGGCCCCTTTTTCTCTGCCTTCTCTTCACGCAAATGATGGGGATCTGGGCCTGTTCCCGGGAAAGCAGTATATCATTCACGTTGAGCTCGTCGGACTCGTTAATGGAAAAAAATGATTCTGCCAGAGGAGGAGGGGAGAGGGAGAGGGGAGGAGACGGTAGAGGGGGAGGGGAGGAGAGGGGAGGGGAGAGAAGGACGGCAGCAGTTTATCCTCTCCTGGTGACCCTGGACAAACAGCGCCAGGAGAAACAATCTCATTCCATCCCACACTCACTCCTACGTCCAATCTCTCGGAACACTCTGTAATTACTTCAAGGATGTAATTAATTTAAAATGTTCACCCATCCGCTTAACTCCAGTTATATCCATCTGAAATGTACAAATGTTATTTCTTTGCAAATTGTTTAACTAGGTGTCAGGTTTCAGTTGATGTGTTCAAAGAAAATGGATTCCATTTAGTTTTAATGATAAGCACTAAATATAAACCAATAGATAGTGATAGGTGGGATAAGTCACGTATCTGAAAGGCTCAACAATAGTATTTAACAAGCCCAGGAATAACAATGAAGGCTGTTGCCCGGGGATGCTGATAAGTCACTTCACTTCATATGACTGTCTTCATCAGCGTACTGTAAGTGATAAGTGATTTGATGCCAATTACTTTAAGCACTTACATAGAAAAGTTTATGCCAGATGTATTGCTGAGAGGTGAGCGATTGTTGATGTGGGAGATGTTGTAGCTACTTTGTACAATGTTATACTTTGTATTATGAACTGGGTGGATCGAGCCCTGAATGCTGATTGGCTGAAAGCCACGGGTATGACGGGTATGACAAAACATTTATTTTTACTGCTCTAATTACGTTGGTAACCAGTTTATAATGGCAATAAGGCAGCTTGGGGGTTTGTGGTATATGGCCAATGTATCCAGGCACTCTGCATTGAGTCGTGCTTAAGAACAGCTCTTAGCCTTGGTATATTGCCTTATAACACACCCCCCCATGCCTTGTTGCTGAAGTGTACAATGGTGTACTATTGAGATGCAACTGAATACATGGATAATAATAATACTGATCTAGATATGCCATGGATTTGCTAGTATTGTTGTTGATCCAGTAACCTGGGGATGCACTGGGACGTGAGTCCCATCTTTAGATGGCACCTAGTTTATTATTGTTTTGTGTTTTTATATTCATTTTAATTTCTATTATTTTTTTATTAGAAATTCAGTTTAGTTTTCAGACCTGATTTGCTAGTTTTCATTTAGTTTTAGTTGTATCAAAATAGTTCTAGGACGCGACTCCATTCTTCCACAAGAAATTCCATATTTGATGTTTTGTTGATGTTGTTGGAAAATGTGATGTCAGGTACCGCTCCAGAACCTCCCATAAGAGTTCAATTGAGTTGAGATCTGGTGACTGAGACACACACACACACACACACACACACACACACACGCACGCACGCACGCACGCACGCACGCACGCACGCACGCACGCACGCACGCACGCACGCACGCACGCACACACACACACACACACACACACACACACACACACACACACACACACACACACACACACACACACACACACACACACACACACACACACACACAGACACACACACCCTTTAAACCCCCTATGCTCCTTTGAGACCCCTCTTTTAAAGTCACTGAGATCTCTTCTTCTAACCAAGGTAGCCAAAATAATGGGCAACTGGGCATTTTATACATGACCCTAAGCATGATGGGATGTTAATTGTATAACTAACTCAGGAACCACACCTGGTTTCAATATACTTTGTATCCCTTTATTTAAGTGTTTCCTTTATTTTGGTAGTTACCTGTAACTTTAATAAGCCCCAATCGCCAGAGTAGCTTTCTTTATGAGTAGAGCAGAGACTGTGTGTAACGTAGACATTTCCCGCACATGTGCAGAGGCTTCAGGACCTTGAGATGTTGGGAAGAAAAGCTGGATCCACAGCCACTGCGTTTTAACTTTTGTAGTACATTTAAGAAGAATCAAGTTAGCTACCTAGCCATTTTTTCCCCTGTTAGCTAGTGATAGTGATGCACAAGCTAAGCCTATTTGAAACATCGGCATCTCCTAGCCTCATTTACCCTCCAGATTCAGTAACTTGAAAATTGTAACCTGCGTTAGATTTTTGTCCCCCCCCCCAACTAAAACAACATAATTCTTAATGGGTTTTCTTAGTTTTTTGGAGTCAAGGGGGGAAGGGGGGGTCCTGGGTGGCGCAATGGTTTGATCCTGGCCGTGACCAGAAGCCCCATAGGACGGTGCACAATTGGCCCACTGCCATCCGGATTAGGGAACGGTTTGGCCGGTGGGGCTTTCCTTGGCTGATCTTGCTCTAGCGACTCCTTGTAACAGGGCCAGGCGCCTGCAAGCTGACTCCGGTCGTCAGTCGAACAGTGTTTCCTCCGACACATTGATGCATCCAGGTCAAGCAAGCAGTGTGATAAGAAGTGAGTGGCCAGGCGGGTCATGTTTCGGAGGACGCATGACTCGACCTCGCGCCTCTCCCAAGCCCATTGAGGAGTTGCAGAGATGAGCCAAGAGACCTAATTCAGGGAGAAAACGGGGTAAAAACAACTGCACTTGTGGCCATACCACCATCAACACGCCTGTTCAGGCTCGGGCCTGGTTAGTACTGGGACGGGAAACACCCTGGGAATACCAGGTCCTGTAAGCCCCCCAAAAAATGTACTTTTCGAGTCAAAGTCAATAGTTTCAGTATAGTTTTAGTTTTTCAAACAGGTTTGTTAATTATTTTATTTCAGTTTACAAAATATTTTGGGATGATTTTGGGGTGATTAGTTTCAGTTTTAGTTTACTATAGTAACCTTGGATATCACTATCTCTCCTACAGTATGTTAACTGTAACAGGGGATCATCTCTGTACTGCTGATTTATGAGGTCAGCGAGAGAGAGAAGAAGAGGGCAGTGAAATATATCTTTGGCAGTAAATGATGAATGAGGAGGACCCTGCTGTCGTTTTTCTGTGATTTAGGCGTAATGGCTCAGCCTAACAGAAAGTATGGGTGAGTGAGCGTGTATGTTTGTGTGTGTATATGCACTCGTGCGTGTGTGCGACTGTGCATGGGTACTGTTATCTGTGCCTGTCTCTAACGACATTGATTATGCAAGTAGGCTTTATCAAATCAAATCCAATTTTATTGGTTGCATGCACATATTTATTCCTCTCCACGAATCTCAGCTCTGTAGATTTTGTTGCGAAGAGACAGAATCAATAGTTCATTTATTCTGGTATTGACCCGATGTAGCTTATTTCTGGTCACAGGTTCAGGAATGGTTAAAAAACTCACAACATCCAATTCAAATGAACCTTACAAATAGCAACGTTGGGCGATTTGGAAAGCCATAGTCAGTCAATTAATAATATAATAATACTCATAGGAAAGGTTTTCATCTTTAGCTCACAACCTGTGGATAAAATATGATTAGAATGGTTCAAACATTTTGTAAAACATCACAGCACAATTGAAAAATATATGGCACATGGAAAGCAAATGAGGGTGGTCTATGGTGATAGGTGGGATGGGCTGAGAGTGGCTGAGGGTTGGGATTAAAGAGCTTATGTTTGGTCATGTATTATTGTTATGTGATGTCGTAGCTGAATCAGAATTAGTTAGGTAACATAGATAAATAACATGTTTTATTTTTTTAATACTTGTCATTAGAATGTCTTCTTTTGGACTATACTGTTGGCAGTTGCATTTTCCTTTCTCCTCTAGGGAAAAGTCACTTGGGGCCCAGAGAGGGGAGAGGTCAGGCTTGTCTTTTACATGTCTGGTAATATGCAGAATATCAGAAAGGGAGAAGTCAGGTTTGAACATTGTCTTCATAATGAATATATCTGTGAAACCATGTGAAGGGCTCCACTATGTCTGTACTCCAGTCATTCCCTCATTTTTTCCCATTGGGGCGGAGGAGTATGGCAGTGTCTGGAACCATTGTATGTCCCCTCTGATGTTGAAACGTATCTTTCATAGTATATGACCTAGAGGCTCACTCCCCTCAGGGAGCTTGTCCAGAGGTGGGTTGTATTTGAGATGGGAGTATCTAGAATTGACAATTGATATATGCCATTGGATGAGGTAATGTTTTGGTAATATGAAGTACCAAGAACGAGAAGTAGAACCTCGTCTAAGAGACCAAACTGAACGATAATTTATAGCTAATGCTATCTGGCTATGGGATACTCCTCTTTCAAGTGAAAGGCCCTTTGTGAAGTTTCTAAGATCTGTGGTTCGTCATGTGAGTTGAGAGGGGTGTATCTTGGCTATAAAAGATACAAAGAATTATTTTGTAAGCACTCTCAGAGAATTCATTTATAGACACTGAATTGATCTGAGAGTCAAAGGGCTATGGTGAAGCTCATATAATTAAAGATGGAGTTTAAAATATAACTCTGACTTGTGTGTGGTTTGTAAACTCTTTCCATTTAGTAATACAGGAAATTACCACGACAGTGATTGCTATATATAAAAGTACCATGTATGTAAAATATATATGTAACATGTATGTATATGTAGCAAAAAAGCTGTAAAAAATAAGTTGGTATTTGTACTCCGAGGAGGGGGGGGGGGTGTTGGAGGGGTTAATAAAAATTAAAATTAAAAATAATAATGATATAAATAAATAATAAGTGGGGTGCTGCACCACCTTTTCGTCTTGGCTGCGCCACTATGTAAAGATTTCAAAGAAAATGAAACTGATATTTAGTAATGATAGAGTAACTATCTTTGATCACAATGACATTGTTGTGAATTGGAAAACAGGCTGTTAATAAAGTCAAAGCGTTATCATTGTCGTGTCTTTGGCATTATTAAAGTGAAGACTGTTATTTCATCAAATCAATTCTCTGTAATTATTATTACGTGATTAAACTAATCATGTAAATGTAATCAACTAGGAAGTCGGGGCACCAAGGAAAATCTTCAGATTAGAAAGTTATAATTTCCTAATATAACTCTTCAGATATTTTAATATCTGATCAATTAGTCTTCTAATTAATGAATTATTCTTTACCTCACGTTAGTCTCATTTCAACTTTCGTAAATTGTTGGTTATCTGCACAAACCCAGCCTTTACTATGAATCATCCATACATCAATTGTATTAATAATTTATTTACTAACCAACAAATAATCACAGAAATGCATAAACACACAAACAGTAGATACAAGGAAATGATAGGGGAGCTTTCCTAGTGGGCTTAGCCGATATGACGGCTTGGTGGACAAAGGGAAGTGGGTGTGGACTGAGAAGGGTGGGAAAGACAAAAAGAGTCACTACACAGTTGATAATTATATTAATTGAAATGCTAATCCTTTGCACATGAACGCTCACTCATTCAGGAATAATTGCAATCAATATATATTTACGCCCAGTGTGTCGCCGTGATCCCTGTTGGAATCGTTAGTCCTTCTGTTGGAAAGTTCATCCGAGTGTCTCTCTCTCTCTGCTTCCCTAAAGTCTTTCGTGGTTAGAATGGGTACTTCAGAGTACCATTCAGAAATGTTCTTAGAGAATAGATGTTTCGGCGGTTGTCGGTCTTCGCATCCCAGGTTGACAAAATTTCTAGCATCAGACTAGCAGACAGATTAGTTTCTAAGATTTGCTCTTATTCTGTAGGGATCGATAGTCTCAGAGTTGAACCATTTCCCGCCGTGTAGCCAATGCTCCACGTGGTTTGGTTAGGAATTCAACAACCATTACAACCTTAGCCTATACTGAGGTTTTTGTGGTCTGAACTCAACCTGTGCCCCCTCGGTGTCCATCGAGGTACGTGTGGTCTGAAGAGGATTTCCTCAGGAGTTTTCTTTTATTTGTAACAGTAGAAAAGGTCTGTTCCATGACGCCAGATCATGTCTGTTCTCATGGGGGTGGGCCAATTACTTAGTTAAACTTTAAAGGGAATACAATTCTTTCACATTAAAGGATTAACGTCATATTACATCATTTCACAAATAATTTCATCTTTACTCATTCATTTTATTTTATTAAATTTACATATTCAGAGATATAGTCATGTGTGTCACCAAATGTCACCAAATGAAACACACTCGTCATACCCGTCCCTTAAGTGTCCACGGACCATTCCCACCTTCTCACAAGTGGACATTTTGTCAAATCCCTATTTTGGGGATTTAGGAGTTCGCCATGTGAAATAATTTGTTCTCTCTATGTGTCTCTTTCTGCATGGCCAGGGGGAGAGAGACTCCTCCAGGAATTTACGACCTGAAATAACAGAACCTGGGTGTAGGAGAGACAGAGGGGGATGGCACGATCTATACCCAGAAAGGGCCACGTCATGACATCATGTTCCTTAATAAATTCAGCACCTTTCAGCAGTAGGCTATCTCAACACAGAGCACACTCAGGATGCACAGAGCGCACCCCGAAGTAGACTATAGCGTTATTGAATCAAACAAACTTTAAAATGGCGGTCAAACAAAAATCAAATGACCAAAGTTGCTGAGCTTGCTAGATAACCTCCTTCAACAAATGACAGAATATCTCCTATATTTGGCAAAATCTAGTTGATGGTTATAAAGATCAGCTCATGAATATCAAGGTCCTCAGCCACCTGAGCTCGGCCTGTTCACCCCGCTACCATCTAGAAGGTGGAAACAGTACAGGTGCATATAAGCTGGGACCGAGAGACTGAAAACAGCTTCTATCTGCAGGCCATCAGACTGTTAAATAGTCAGCATTAGCCGGCCTCCGCCCAGTACCCTGCCCTGAACTTAAGTCACTGTTACTACCACCCGGTACTCAGCCCTGCACCTTAGAGACTGCTGCCCTATGTCACACCCTGATCTGTTTCACCTGTCTTTGTGATTGTCTCCACCCCTATGTATTTATACCTGTGTTCTCTGTTTGTCTGTTGCCAGTTCGTCTTGTTTGTCAAGTCAACCAGCGTTTTTGTATCTCAGCTCCTGCTTTCCCAGTCTCTCTTTTTGTCGCACTCCTGGTTTTGACCCTTGCCTGTCCTGACTCTGAGCCCTCCTACCTGACCACTCTACCTGAGCCTGCCTGGCGTCCGGTACCATTGCCTCACCTCTGGTTTACTGACCCCTGCCTGCCTTGACCTGTCTATTGCCTGTCCCTGTTGGATTATTCAACCATTGTTAATTCAACGTTGTCTGCATCTGGGTCTGACCTTCATACCTGATCACTGGTCACTTTAATGTTTACATACTGTTATAGCCACTTCATAAGTACAGTACATATGTAGCTATATTCCTGACAATGCTCATTCTAATATTTCTATATTTCTTAATTATAATTTTTGGGGGATTTGCGTGTATTGTTTTTTATTGCTAGGTATTTCTGCACTGTTAGAGCTAGGAACATAAACATTTCACTACACTCGCAATGATATCTGCAAAAGATGTGTACACGATCAATACCATTTGATTTGATTTGACAAAAATGCCTATGTAGTGAATTGTGCGTAGACCTATAAAATATGTGACTGTCTGAAGAGTCACAATGATAACTCAAAGAGGCTCACATTATTTTATAGGCTATATTGTAGAGGTTTCCTGTAGGGTTTATTAACTGCATTCAGTTTGTGTGTGCAGTCCGGCAGTGTCAATTATGCGTGTGGTTTGAATTGATGGCGATTTTGTGTGAAGTAAATACGCTAGGCTAAAGGCTTCCATGCAACAACTGTTTAGATAATGTCCTATAAAAAAATGCTACTCTGCTTCCACGCATGTTGTGGAATTGCATTAGTGCTACAATGGGGATTTTTTTGTAATTTCTCAGATCTTATCATGACATTTTTTAGGGAAATGTGAAGAGCGTTCTCGGGACAGTCCCAGGATCCCAGTTATCCATGTTAATCCCAATTGGATTTTTGTTAGCACAAAGCGCTACATGTCTACAGGCTAAATACTAACGACAAGGTTGTGTGATCAGTTCAATCTTGACATGAGCCAGTATAACGCAACACTGGCCTCTCATTAGTGTCATCAGTTGTGTCAAGGAATCAATTAATCAATCAGAAAATGAGCTTCTCTATTCAAATGAGCCTTGTTAAGCATTTTAATGAGGTCAAATCTGGTGGTAGCCTTGAGAGGAACAGACTGAGTCTTGAGGGGGGAAGGAAAAGCCAACAGGCACTTTGGTAGTCTGGCAGGTCTTAAATTAGGCTGCTTATCTAATGTTCAACCATAATGACATCAGATGAAACATTTAGGTCATTATTATGACATCAGGTGAAACATTTAGGTAATTATGGTGAGGTTACAAAATGTCCAAAAGTAAAAGCCTTTGTTTAATCATTCATCTCACTAAATTAAATTACAGCTCCCAAACTGTCAAGCTTTTTAATTAATTAATGAGCCGAGGAAGAAGTTGTTCTGTTCAGACTGGAACAACAGATACAGTTGAAGTCGGACGTTTACATACACCTTAGCCAAATACATTTAAACTCAGTTTTTCACAATCTAATCCTAGTAAGAATTCCCTGTTTTAGGTCAGTATCACCACTTAATTTTAAGAATGTGAAATGTCAGAATAATAGTAGAGAGAATTATTTATTTCAGCTTTTATTTCTTTCATCACATTCCCAGTGGGTCAGAAGTTTACATACACTCAATTAGTATTTGGTAGCATTTCCTTTAAATTGTTTAACTTGGATCAAACGTTTCAGGTAGCCTTCCACAAGCCTCCCACAATAAGCTGGGTGAATTTTGGCTCGTTCCTCCTGTCAGAGCTGGAGTAACTGAGTCAGGTTTGTAGTCCTCCTTGCTCGCACATGCTTTTTCAGTTCTGCCTAGAAATGTTCTACAGGATTGAGGTCAGGGCTATATGATGGCCTCTCCAATACCTTGACTCTGTTGTCCTTAAGTCATTTTGCCACAACTTTGAAAGTATGCTTGGGGTCATTGTCCATTTGGAAGACCTATTTGCGATCAAGCTTTAACTTCCTGACTGATGTCTTAAAATGTTGCTTCAATATATCCACATAATTTAACTTATTCATGATGCCATCTATTTTGTGAAGTGCACCAGTCCCTCCTGCAGCAAAGCACCCCCACAACATGACGCTGCCACCCCTGTCCTTCATGGTTGGGATGGTGTTCTTTGGCTTGCAAGCCTCCCCCTTTTTCCTCCAAACATAATGATGGTCATCATGGCCAAACAGTTCTATTTTTGTTTCATCAGACCAGAGGACATTTCTACAAGTAGTACGATCTTTGTCCCCAAGTGCAGTAGTCTGGCTTTTTTATGGCGGTTTTGGAGCAGTGGCTTCTTCCTTGCTGAGCGGCCTTTCAGGTTATGTCGATATAGGACTCGTTTTACTGTGGATATAGATACTTTTGTACCTGTTTCCTCCAGCATCTTCACAAGGTCCTTTGTTGTTGTTCTGGAATTGATTTGCACTTTTCACACCAAAGTACGTTCATCTCTAGGAGACAAAATGTGTCTCCTTCCTGAGCGGTATGACGGCTGTGTGGTCAATTGCTCCCAAGGATGAACCAGACTTGTGGAGGTCTACAATTTTTTCTGAGGTCTTGGCTGATTTCTCTTTTCTTTCTTCTTTTTCCCATGATGTCAAGCAAAGAGGCAGTGAGTTTGAAGGTATGCCTTGAAATACATCCAGAGGTACAACTCCAATTGACTCAAATTATGTCAAATAGCCTATCAGAACCTTCTAAAGCCATGACATAATTTTCTGGAATTGTCCAAGCTGTTTAAAGGCACAGTCAACTTAGTGTATGTAAACTTCTGGCCCACTGGAATTGTGATACAGTGAATTATAAGTGAAATAATCTGTCTGTAAACAATTGTTGGAAAAATGAATTGTGTCATGCACAAAGTAGATGTCCTAACCGACTTGCCAAAATTATAGTTTGTTAACAAGAATTTTGGGGAGTGGTTGAAAAACAAGTTTTAATGACTCCAACCTACGTGTACAGTATGTACACTTTCAACTTCAACTGTAGCAACAACATACAGCAACAACAGACAGCAGCAACAGACAGCAGCAACAGAGAACAACAACAAAGCGCAACAACAGAGAGCAACAACAGAGAGCAACAACAGAGAACAACAACAGAGAACAACAACAGAGAACAACAACAGAGAACAACAACAGAGAGCAACAACAGAGAGCAACAACAGAGAGCAACAACAGAGAGCCACTACAGAGAGCAGCAACAGAGAACAACAACAGACAGCAGCAACAGAGAACAACAACAGAGAGCAACAACACACAGCAGCAACAGAGAACAACAACAGAAAGCAACAACAGAGAGCAACAACAGAGAACAACAACAGAGAACAACAACAGAGAACAACAACAGAGAGCAACAACAGAGAACAACAACAGAGAGCAACAACAGAGAGCAACAACAGAGAGCAACAACAGAGAACAACAACAGAGAACAACAACAGAGAGCAACAACAGAGAGCAACAACACACAGCAGCAACAGAGAACAACAACAGAGAACAACAACAGAGAGCAACAACAGAGAACAACAACAGAGAGCAGCAACAGAGAACAACAACAGAGAACAACAACAGAGAGCAATAACAGAGAGCAACAACAGAGAACAACAACAGAGAGCAACAACAGAGAACAACAACAGAGAGCAACAACAGAGAACAACAACAGAGAGCAACAACAGAGAGCAACAACAGAGAGCAACAACAGAGAACAACAACAGAGAGCAGCAACAGAGAACAACATCAG
The DNA here is from genome assembly GCF_029448725.1 of Salvelinus fontinalis. Classification (NCBI taxonomy): domain Eukaryota; kingdom Metazoa; phylum Chordata; class Actinopteri; order Salmoniformes; family Salmonidae; genus Salvelinus; species Salvelinus fontinalis. The sequence goes on along the minus strand of NC_074666.1, from coordinate 78,947,297 downwards.
AGAACAACAACAGAGAGAAACAACAGACAGCAGCAACAGAGAACAACAACACACAGCAGCAACAGAGAACAACAACAGAAAGCAACAACAGAGAGCAACAACAGACAGCAGCAACAGAGAACAACAACAGAAAGCAACAACAGAGAGAAACAACAGACAGCAGCAACAGAGAACAACAACAGAGAACAACAGAGAGCAGCAACAGAGAACAACAACAGACAGCAGCAACAGAGAACAACAACAGAGAACAACAACAGAGAACAACAACAGAAAGCAACAACAGAGAGAAACAACAGACAGCAGCAACAGAGAACAACAACAGAGAGCAACAACAGAGAGAAACAACAGACAGCAGCAACAGAGAACAACAACAGAAAGCAACAACAGAGAACAACAACAGAGAACAACAACAGAGAACAACAACAGAAAGCAACAACAGAGAGAAACAAAAGACAGCAGCAACAGAGAACAACAACAGAGAGCAAAAACAGAGAACAACAACAGAGAGCAACAACAGAGAGAAACAACAGAGAGCAACAACAGAGAACAACAACACAGAGAAACAACAGAGAGCAACAACAGAGAACAACAACAGAGAACAACAACAGAGAACATCAACAGAGAGCAACAACAGAGAACAACAACAGAGAACAACAACAGAGAGAAACAACAGACAGCAACTCACATGTACAATTGATGAGTCATTCGGTGTAGAGACTTTCATTTTAGGGACTGGCTGAGTTTATTAGACAGAGCATCAAGGGGAGCATCAGACAGGTACAGACTGATCCCCCATGTGTAATCTCTCTCATCCAGACTGTGCTGGAGCCAGCCAGCCACTGTCTCAACAATATACAACATTGTATATATGTTACAATGGGTGGCATAGTACCAGTAGCTTAATAAAGTTGGATTACAAAGAAATCTCTTGAATGATACATTAGGTTAAACCAGAGGTGGGCTACTCCACTCCAGGAGGGATGCAGTGTTCACAGTAGGATTTTTTTTCCATACCAGCAATTACAGAACACACCTGACTCTAATCAAGTTTCAGATGAGCAGTTAGTTAATGGAATCATGTGTGTTGGAACTGGCCTGTAACAAAAGCTTGCACTCACCGCAGTCTGCAACCCTTGAATTACCCACACCTGGGCTCAGCAATAGGTTTGGTTTGGCATTGGAGTGTCCACTCGACATTAGGATACATACAGCATCATTTAATCGTTATCTGACCACCTCTCTCCCTCTCCCCTTGCACTCCCTCCTCCAACATCATCCTTCCAATTCATGGCATGTGAGCATTTGCCAAAGACAGTAATTCCACCTGTGGGTAGGTCTACTGTGTTAGATGTGGAGGAACACGGAGAGACAAACGCTGGCTGTGTGGGGGCATCAATTAACACACAGGAGAGCCTTGTTATCACTGAACTACATGGGTGGGCCAATATATCTACTCACTGCAATTAGACATTGGAGACCAATCAGGATATTATGGGGAAAGGTTATCTGTTCGTTCTCTGATATAAAGGAGTCGGAATCAGACTGCACTGTGTGTGTGTGTGTATGTATGTGTGTGTGTGACTTGCATGTGTGTGTGCTTCTACTGCACTGTGTGACTCTGTATTCAAGTACTGCATATCAGCATCTCTATAGTGTTCACATAGTGCAGGCCTGGAGACAGAGAGTGACTGTGATTTTGAACATGTCTGTGTGAAGAGCAGGGGAGGGGTGTCTTATTAGTTTCAGAATGCTGTGTCTGGCTGGGTAACACTTATCTAAACCTGTCTCTCCGACAGTCAGACGTTGGAATGGGGATAGTGGGCCAGTCTGGCAGTCTGGGCATGTCGACTGCTGCAAGGGGAATAGGAGTACATGTTTATCCATCAGAAGGCCTGAAACTGTCTTCAGTGCAATCAAAGACCATGGAGGAACAAGGCCATTAAAGACTGCAGCTTCCTGACAACAGATAGACCGACAGGCCTGCCAGGGAGGGGAGTTCAGATCCTGGTCCGTCTTCTAATATTGTACTGCAAAAACAGCCTCTCGTTTGCTGTGACATCATAAAGATGGGAGAAAGGATGAGCCACTTAAACCTCCTCCCACAGAACATTACCTCATCACCCCATCCCCTCAATCTGCCATTAATATACTCAGCCATCTCTGTCAAGTGTCAACCCAGTGGTTCAGTGCAGTTAATGGGCCCATAAAGAATGTGGTAACTATGCCATAATGCACGGAGAGGAAGGTCATATTTAACCAACTGCTGGGAGACTGTCAATCCATTAACTGCTGTGTACACCCTGCAGAGACATGGCATAAATACTTAATGCTGGGTAAGTTGAAAATATAATTTTGGTCATAATGAAAGGTGCATCAATATTCATATGTTTTCCGTCATCCTTTGACCAGAAATATGAAATATTAATTATTCTCCAAACAGTAATGAACTGTAAGCGAAGGGCAAGTGCATTTTGAAGGGGAATTGTGAGCTATTTTGAGCCTGTGGGGGTCTGTAGAAAATAAATGAACTGACTGAGTTAGTTAATAACTATTATGACTATAGAGTTCACAGGCTGGGATTAAAACGATGTTCTCAGCTCAATCCTTTATCTGATTAATCTGTCACAAAGTTTTCCCCATGTTCCTTCATTCACCATCTATCTATCTATACAAAATTATAGAGAGCTAGCATGTGTGTACCAGTCAAAAGTTTGGACACATCTATTCATTCAAGGGTTTTTATTTTATTTGACTATTTTTGACATTGTAGAATAATAGTGAAGACATCAAAACTATGAAATAACACATATGGAATCATGTAGTAACCCAAAAAGTGTTAAACACTTTTTATATTTGAGATTCTTCAAAGTAGCACCTTTAGCAATGGTGAAAGCTTGGCACACTCTTGGCATTCTCTCAACCAGCTTCACATGGAATGCTTTTCCAACAGTCTTGAAGGAGTTCCCACATATGCTGAGCACTTGTTGGCTGCTTTTCCTTCACTCACTTTCCTTCACTCCTTCACTGAGGTCCAACTCACCCCAAACCATCTAAATTGAGTTGAGGTTGGGTGACTGACTGGGGAGGCCAGGTCATCTGATGCAGCACTCCATCACTCTCATTCTTGGTCAAATAGCCCTTACACACACAGCCTGGAGGTGTGTTGGGTCATTGTCCTGTTGAAAAACAAATGATAGTCCCACTAAGCACAAACTAGATGGGAAGCTGTGTCACTGCAGAATGCTGGGGTAGCCATGCTGGTTAAGTGTGCCTTGAATTGTAAATAAATCACTGGCAGTGTCACCAGCAAAGCACCCCCACACCATCACACTTCCTCCTCCATGCTTCAAAATGGAAACTACACATGCAGAGATCATCTGTTCACCTACTCTGCATCTCACAAAGACACGGCAGTTGGAACCAAAAATCTCTCATTTGGACTCATCAGACCAAAGGACAGATTTCCACCGGTCTAATTTCCATTGCTCGTGTTTCTTGGCCAAAGCAAGTCTCTTCTTCTTATTGGTGTCCTTTAGCAGTGGTTTCTTTAGCAGAGGTAACTCTGGATCTTTCTTTCCTGTGGTGGTCCTCATGAGAGCCAGTTTCATCATTGCGCTTGATGGTTTTTGCGACTGCTCTTGAAGAAACTTTCAAATTCCTTTTCATTTTCCGCATTGACTGACCTTCATGTCTTCAAATAATGACTGTCATTTCTCTTTGCTTATTTTAGCTGTTCTTGCCATAATATGGACTTGGTCTTTTACCAAATAGGGCAATATTCTGTATACCACCCCTACCTTGTCACAACACAAATGATTGGCTCAAACACATTAAGAAGGAAATAAATTCCACAAATTAACTTTTAACAAGGCACACCTGTTAATTGAAATGCATTCCAGGTGACTACCTCATGAAGCTGGTTGAGAGAATGCCAAGAATGTACATCCCCAATGATCCATCGCATCTCCCAAAAACCTTTTCAACATACATCTTTAAAATGATAGTCTACAAACTAAAGCTTTGGTTGTCTTCCTCTCAGGCTTCCATGTCTTCTCCCTGGACCTCCTCAATGTCCACCTCTTGAACATCAGACTCTGAGGCTTCACCTTCACTGTCACTTTCCAACCTTGTTGAGGATGGCTTATGGTCAGGCTCAAAAAGCCTCAAATTTGCCCAGATGGCCACCCATTTTTCAACCCTTGTATTGGTCAGCCTGTTGCGTGCTTTGGTGTGTGTTCCCAAACAAGGACCAGTTGTGCTCTGAGGCGGCTGATGTTGTTGGGATTTGGAGGATGATGGAGGCAACAGGGGAAAGAGCCTCAGATCCACAAAGTCCCTTCCACCAGGTGGCTGATGAGATATATTGGCACGACTGCCATATTGCATCTCCATGCTAAAGCCCTTGCTTGGAAGTATACTTCGCCAGACTGCCAAGAACCTTGCCCCCATCCAGGCCAAGTTGGCGAGACACGGTAGTGATGACATCATAGGCCTTGTTGATCTCTGCACCAGACAGGATGCTCATGGCAGCATACTTGGGGTCCAATATGTACGCTGCGGTGTGTATGGGCTTCAGGAAGACGTTTTTTTATTTCAGAACTGCAGTTTCCTCTGCTTGGAGCAACAGGGAAGTGGGCAGGGAAGTACGGATTTCTTCTCTTACGTCTGCAAGCAGAGTCTGAACATCAGACAGGATGGCATTGTCTCCCTCAATCCGTGCAATGGCTACTGCTATAGGTTTCAGGAGTTTCAGGCTGCTTACCACTCTCTCCCAAAATACATCATCCAGGAGGATCCTCTTGATGGGGTTGTCCATTTCGGCAGACTGTGATATGGCTATTTCTTGGAGAGACTCCTTCCCCTCCAGGAGACTGTCAAACTTGATGACAACACCACCCCAACGGGTGCTGCTGGGCAGCTTCAATGTGGTGCTCTTATTCTTCTCTTATTCTAACCATTTCCTTGGCTCTCTTGTAGAGTGTATCCATTGCTTTCAGTGCCATGATGTCCTCGAAGAGCAAATTCAATGCATGAGCAGCACAGCCAATGGGTGTGATGTGAGGGTAGGACTCCTCCACTTTAGACCAAGCTGCCTTCATGTTCACAGCATTATTTGTCACCAGCGCAAATACCTTCTGTGGTCCAAGGTCATTGATGACAACCTTCAGCTCATCTGCAATAAAGAGACCGGTATGTCTGTTGTCCCTTATGTCTGTGCTCTTGTGGAATACTGGTTGAGTGGTTGAGATGATGTAGTTAATTATTCCTTGCCCACGAACATTCGACCACCCATCAGAGATGATTGCAATACAGTCTGCTTTCTCTATGATTTGCTTGACCTTCACTTGAACTCTGTTGAACTCTGCATCCAGAGTAGATAAAGTATGGCTGGTTGGAGGGGTGTATGCTGGGCAAAGAACGTTCAGAAATCTCTTCCAATACACGTTGCCTGTGAGCATCAGTGGTGAACCAGTTGCATACACCGCTCGCGCAAGACATTCATCGACATTTCTCTGACTACGTTCCTCCATTGAGTCAAAACAACATCTGATTCCAGGAGGACCATGAGCTGTTGCTATCAATAAGGAGTCTGATTCATCATTTTCACCTTGAATAGAAGTAGAGAGACTTTTGTCAGAGGTTGCTTGTTGTGAGCGCTGAGGGAACTTTATGCACTTGGCCAGATGATTCTGCAACTTTGTTGCATTCTTCACATATGATTTGGCACAGTATTTGCAAAGGTACACAGCTTTTCCTTCTACATTAGCTGCAGTGAAATGTCTCTACACATCAGATAGCGCCCGTGGCATTTTCCTGTCAAGATTAGAAATAAATTAGTTTTAAAAAACAAATACAATTCCATGTACAGATAAATAGTTAAGCAGTTAGATTAAACATAGATACTATCAGAAAGGTCCTAGAGGATGGAAACAGGTGAACAATCCTCAGTTAGCAGGCTCAAGCAAGCTAAAACCCACATGGAAGCAAAAACTAACTAGCAGAAATTGTTAATAAGTTAGAAATGATTAAAACACACTTTGATGTAGGCTACTATTTACTAGTTAACAAAAAATCATGTATGTCATATAAAATATATTCACCCCACCCAGTATTGTAATCAAAACTTACCAGAAAGCATGTAGTCCTTGGCTCAGACAGGGTAGTAGTGTGGGCTCAATAGCATCTCATTAGTGTGCAAGATCTTGAGAATCAGCTGTACAGTACATGTGATGGAAGAATGCACTGTGCATGCAGAGGGTTGCAATTCCATTGAATTGGGGATAGTTTAACCAAAATATGCCACAAGACCTAGAATTGCCTTATGTGTATCCCACAAAAAAGGTTCACTGTTATAAGCTAACTTCCGATGGAAAATTTCCTGGAAAATTAGAGAGAGAGAGAGAGAGGAGAGAGAGAGAGAGAGAGAGAGAGAGAGAGAGAGAGTGAGAGAGAGAGAGAGAGAGAGAGAGAGAGAGAGAGAGAGAGAGAGAGAGAGAGAGAGAGAGAGAGAGAGAGAGAGAGAGAGAGAGAGAGAGAGAGAGAGAGAGAGAGAGAGAGAGAGGAGGAGAGAGAGAGAGAGAGAGAGAGAGAGAGAGAGTGAGAGAGAGAGAGAGAGAGAGAGAGAGAGAGCGAGAGAGAGAGAGTGAGTGCGAGAGAGTGAGAGAGAGGAGAGAGAGAGAGAGAGAGAGAGACTAGTGATCTGTCTGGGCCGTGACACTGCTCTCTAAAACTCCACACACACACACTCACAATGCTCCAGTGTCTGACAGCACTAACATAATGGCATTGCACACACTCACAATGCTCCAGTGTCTGACAGCAGTCCCATAATGGCATTGCAGCCTCTCTCTGATTACCAGCTCAGGGACACTAACACAGACACTGATTAACAATCACCACCAGACAAATGAGGAATATCATCGTCCTGTCACTCAACACACTTCCCTGTGAAAACACAACAGTTTGAACTCTGAAAATGGGAATATTTAGATGTGTACTGAATTATATGTTCCGTGCTTGATCACTTCTGTTCCAGGCTTCTGGTTCTGTGTTGTGGTTAGGGATTAACATGGGAAACCGAGATACCGGGACTGTCTCGAGAACACTTCACATTTCCTGAAAAATAAAATGAGAAGACCTGGGAAATTACAATATTTTCCCCCAATGTGGCACTAATGCAATTCCACAAAATACACAACATGCGCAGCAGCAGATGAGATAATATGCTATTACATTGATTTTTACGAAACAGGTTGTCGCATGGAAGCCTTTAGCCTAGGCCCTAGCATATCTACTTCACACAAAGCCGACATAAATTCAAACCACACGCATAATTGACACTGCTGGGCTGCACACAGGACCTGAATGCAGTTAATACAGGAAACCTCTTCAGTATAGCCTATAAAACAACGGGTTCTACTTGAGCTGTCAATGTGACTTTTAAGACAGTCACAAATTTGAAAGGCCTATGCACAATTCACCTCATAGGTCTTAATTCAGAGGCATGAGGGAAAATTCGAACTTCTCCTGTCCTAGAGCCTAGGCTATTTTCCTATCCAGTACCAACCCCACTGAAACCCAAAATCCTGACTCCTGTCTCGCATAAGGATTCCCACCTTTGGCCTCCCAAGTGGCACAGCAGTCTAAGGCACTGCATCGCAGAGCTAGAGGTATCACTACAGACCCGGGTTCGATCCCAGGCTGTGTCACAGCCAGCCGTGACACCCATGAGGCGGCGCACAATTGGCCCAGCATCGTCCGGGTCAGGGGAGGGTTTGGCTGGCCAGGATGTCCTTGTCGCATCGCGCTCTAGCGACTCCTGTGGCATACCAGGCGCATGCACGCTGACTTCGGTCGCCAGTTGTAAGGTGTTTCCGCAGATACATTGGGTTAAGAAGCAGTGTGTCAAGAAGCAGTGCGGCTTGGCAGGGACATCTTTTGGAGGACTCATTGCTCTTGACCTTTGCCTCTCCCGAGTCCGTACGGGAGTTGCAGCGATGGGACAAGACTATAACTACCAATTGGATACCACGAAATTGGGGGGATAAAGGGGTAAAAAAAATAATATACACTGCTCAAAAAAATAAAGGGAACACTTAAACAACACAATGTAACTCCAAGTCAATCCCACTTCTGTGAAATCAAACTGTCCACTTAGGAAGCAACACTGATTGACAATAAATTTCACATGCTGTTGTGCAAATGGAATAGACAAAAGGTGGAAATTATAGGCAATTAGCAAGACACCCCCCAAAACAGGAGTGATTCTGCAGGTGGTGACCACAGACCACTTCTCAGTTCCTATGCTTCCTGGCTGATGTTTTGGTCACTTTTGAATGCTGGCGGTGCTCTCACTCTAGTGGTAGCATGAGACGGAGTCTACAACCCACACAAGTGGCTCAGGTAGTGCAGTTCATCCAGGATGGCACATCAATGAGAACTGTGGCAAAAAGGTTTGCTGTGTCTGTCAGCGTAGTGTCCAGAGCATGCAGGCGCTACCAGGAGACAGGCCAGTACATCAGGAGACGTGGAGGAGGCTGTAGGAGGGCAACAACCCAGCAGCAGGACCGCTACCTCCGCCTTTGTGCAAGGAGGTGCACTGCCAGAGCCCTGCAAAATGACCTCCAGCAGGCCACAAATGTGCATGTGTCTGCTCAAACGGGCAGAAACAGACTCCATGAGGGTGGTATGAGGGCCCGACGTCCACAGGTGGGAGTTGTGCTTACAACCCAGCACCGTGCAGGACGTTTGGCATTTGCCAGAGAACACCAAGATTGGCAAATTCGCCACTGGCGCCCTGTGCTCTTCACAGATGAAAGCAGGTTCACACTGAGCACATGAGCACATGTGACAGATGTGAAAGAGTCTGGAGACGCCGTGGAGAAGTCATGGTGTCAGTCATGGTGTGGGGTGGCATTTCTTTGTGGGGCCGCACAGCCCT